>NC_091167.1:41995378-42055378 GCF_040958095.1 Procambarus clarkii | reverse complement strand
GTTAAGATTATAAGTATAAAATTTATAAAACCAAATAATAAATCTGGTATTGCTCAATTTCAGATGCAGACGTACTGAATGATATATCAGACTGTCAGCATGGTATTCGATCTGGAAGGTCCAGTGTAACGAATTTACTCAGTTTCTATGATCGAGCCACAGAGATCTATAAAGAATTCTGATCAAGAAAGAGATCTAGGGGTGGTTTTAGATAGAAAACTATAACCTGAGGATTATATTAAGAACATTCTGCGAGGGGCCTATGCTACACTTTTTAACTTTAGAATTGCTTTTAAATACATAGGTCAAAAAGTTTTAAAAGTTTTAAAAGTTTTTTAAACCTCTCGTGTATCATGAGTGTGGAAAAGCTTCAGATGGTGCATTCTGATGATGAGTATTACCTAGTTCCTTCATCTGGGAAGAATGAACACATATTGGTGCATTCGGATGATAAAAACTAACTACTGTAGTTCAATTGATCAACAGACTGTATATCATATGCAGACTGTATGTGGATCTGCGGGCCACTCCAAACAACAGCCTGGTGGACCAAGCTCCACCAGGCCTAAAGCACAAAGTGGTCCACTGGCACCGGCAACTTCAACCATAAATGTTCTCAAAGCTTACTAAAAATGATTGAATTAGACTAGACTACAGCAATCTTAACCTTGTATCTGTTTCCACCAATCTTGTTCAGTACATGCTTCAACATATCAGCAATACTTGATATGTAAATATATCTCACTGTGTCATTACAATATGCACCTCCCAACTAGGACAGCATTTGTACCTGTTACAATAATGCATAAACTTTAAGGCAATAGAGTATAATGTATGTCTTTCAATCTCGACATTAGATTTTATAACTTTCTAACGTGCACAGAGCTACTAAACTCAATGTGGTGGTAGAGTGGTGAGGGGGGAAACATTGCAGAAAAAAACAAAAATACAATTTGGTCAACAAAACAGCATTGTTTAAAATAGAAGATATGGGTTGACATTTTGGGGGTAAGGTAGGTTACATTGAGTTAATTAGTTAGTACTTAGTTTTTATCTTAAACTGGTTGGGAGAGGTACAGTGTTGCTGTGCTGGTGAAAGAACACCTAAAGGTAAATTAAATAATGATTGTGAATCCACAAGAAGTTGACACAATAGCGCTAGAGATCTGCAATCAGGATGATAAACTTTCCTTAAAGAATTTGACAAACACTTGCTGATAGGACATGAAGTAAATGAAATGTATGTCAAGTTTTGTGAAATATATGATAAAAGCACAACAAAATTTGTACCAAAGGAGAGATGCAGAACTAGGAAAAGGGGTTTGTTCAACAGAAATTGCGAGAGGGCCTGAGACCCAAACACACACAAATGGAATCAATATATAGCAAGAGGCCAAACCCCCAAACATACAAGCGATGCAAAGATGCGAGAAACAGCAGCAGCAGTAAGGAGAGGGACTGAAGGACCATAAATAAAGTGTGAAAATAAACTTGAGTAAATTTTTTTAACTACTCTCGACAGTGAAGAAAAACAAATATTCAGACGATTTGTGTTAGAATCATTAATCTTACACTTTCGGTCATATTCAACAACACAAATACACACACACACTTTCCTGTTGCTGTAGCAGGTGAAGAATTACACACACAGATCACAATAACGTGATGCATCAAATGAACAAATCCACAAGGGCCGTGACGAGGATTCGAACCTGCGTCCGGGAGCATCCCAGACACTGCCTTAATCGACTGAGCTACAACAGGGTAAAAGGGTTGAAACCGAAGTTCTACTGAACTTACTGGATCCCATAGCCTCTCCGAGGCACAAACCAGGCTTTTACACAACCCCCCCCCCTGCACCCGAGCTATGTCAACAGGCCGTTCTCCCTCTTCGCCCTTACATCATCACACACAGATCACAATAACGTGATGCATCAAATGAACAAATCCACAAGGGCCGTGATGAGGATTCAAACCTGTGTCCGGGAGCATCCCAGACACTGCCTTAATCGACTGAGCTACGACAGGGTAAAAGGGTTGAAACCAAACTTCTACTGAACTTCCTGGATCCTTTTACCCTGTTGTAGCTCAGTCGATTTAGGCAGTGTCTGGATGCTCCCGGACGCAGGTTCAAATCCTCGTCACGGCCCTTGTGGATTTGTTCATTTGATGCATCACGTTATTGTGATCTCTGTGTGTGATGATGTAAGGGCGAAGAGAAAGAACGAACGACCTGTTGACATAGCTCGGGTGCAGGGGGAGGGTTGTGTACAAGCCCGGTTTGTGCCTCGGAGAGGCTATGGGATCCAGTAAGATCGTCCTTCCTTTCCTCCCTAGAATCTGGATGTAGCAGGTGCTCAATTGTCAAAAGTGAAAAAATTTGGTTTGTCTTCCGAATGCACCATATCGGTAAATTTTTTAATAATCTTTTAAAAATAGTAAATGCCACTATTTTTGCAAAATTATTACAAGATCTATTATTCTAATAAGGGTTTGATAAAATACAGTAGACTGCCTACTGGTTTTACCTGTAATAAGGTTTGATACAGATGATTATGGATATATTGAAATGCTCTTATTGTTAAGAAGCAATTTTTTAAAGAGTATTTTGTAATGAGCAGCTCTGAAAATCAGTTGATTACAGATAATTAAGGCAATGTCTGGGATGCTCCCGGACTCAGGTTTAAATCCTCATCACGGCCCTTGTGAATTTGTTCATTTGATGCATCACGTTATTGTGATCTGTGTGTGTGATGATGTAAGGGTGAAGAGGGAGAACGGCCTGTTGACATAGCTCGGGTGCAGGGGGAGGGTTGTGTACAAGCCTGGTTTGTGCCTCGGAGAGGCTATGGGATCCAGTAAGATCGTCCTTCCTTTCCTCCCTAGAATCTGGATGTAGCAGGTGCTCAATTGTCAAAAGTGAAAAAATTTGGTTTGTCTTCCGAATGCACCATATCGGTAATTTTTTTAATAATCTTTTAAAAATAGTAAATGCCACTATTTTTGCAAAATTATTACAAGATCTATTATTCTAATAAGGGTTTGATAAAATACAGTAGACTGCCTACTGGTTTTTGGTTGCCAGTTTCCTCAAGTTAATTTCCGTGATTTACACACAAATTTATATACATACAAATACATATACACACATATATAATATATATATATATATATATATATATATATATATATATATATATATGCATATAAATAAAAAAACAAGTAAATGTAAATAATTTTACCTTGCACCTAGATCCACCAAGCCTGTATGGCGCGCGTTTCAGTACTTCGGAAATCAAGAACTATCTAGAATCTCTAATCTGCAATGAAACAATACATATTATTGCACTTACCAAAACATGGATGAATGTAGAAAATACAGATTTATTAGCTGAATATCAAATAAATGGATTTATTCTATTTCACACAGATATATATATTAGACCGTGTATGTTAGGTAATACCTAACATACACGCCTCCACACACACTACATTTGAAATGTAGTCTCAAAAAGACTACATTTCAACAGCAAAGATTACTCCATAAAAAATAATTAAATTATTGACCAACATGAGAGAGGGTTAGCCAACATGAGAGGGTTGTGTTGATTGCCTGAAAATATTTAAATTGTTTAATGTATTGAATGGCATTTTTCAAGTTACAACATTTTTTAAATTACTGAACTAGGTTCTAGGCTTTGCTAGGCTTAATTCAATTATTACAGATAAGCCTAACCTAGCCTAGAACCCAGTGGGTTTTCTTCCTATTGGGGAGTGTTGTACATGCCTCGCCTCCACATACACACTAGCACAGCCAGGCCTCGCCTCCACATACACACTAGCACAGCCAGGCCTCGCCTCCACATACACACTAGCACAGCCAGGCCTCGCCTCCACATACACACTAGCACAGCCAGGCCTCGCCTCCACATACACATTAGCACAGCCAGGCCTCGCCTCCACATATACACTAGCACAGCCAGGCCTCGCCTCCACATACACACTAGCACAGCCAGGCCTCGCCTCCACATACACCAGCACAGCCAGGCCTCGCCTCCACATACACACTAGCACAGCCAGGCCTCGCCTCCACATACGCACTAGCACAGCCAGGCCTCGCCTCCACATACACACTAGCACAGCCAGGCCTTGCCTCCACATACACCAGCACAGCCAGGCCTCGCCTCCACATACACCAGCACAGCCAGGCCTCGCCTCCACATACACACTAGCACAGCCAGGCCTTGCCTCCACATACACCAGCACAGCCAGGCCTCGCCTCCACATTTAAACCAACCAAGCCCACAAATACGTCAACATGGACCAGCATTACACCATCTAACATACTCTGTCAGATGTAACAACTAAATTTGTGAATTCAAGACCTAATCTATTGTATAACACAGTGTTAGTACGAGAAAAACATTACTTACATTCGAAGCCGTGTTTTTAAATGGCGGCGGTCTTGTTGTACTGACGCTCCAAACTGTGTGTTCTTTTGCGTATGATGAACGTGTGACAATTTACTACAACAATTATTTAATTATTCTTATTCTTTATTTTACTATTTTTAGGGTACATGAAATTTCAAACTTATTTGCACACAATAATATAATTGCATTGTCATAACCTTTATATATTACGGAAAATACGATGACATGAACGAAGTCAGAGTGAAGTTGAAGTCAAAGTCATTCGCCGAACGTATTAGTCATTTTTTTTCTCCCAAACGATAGGGGATAACAAATCCACAGAGAATATAAGTGTACAGTAAAGTCAATTTTATTCAGGAAAGTACATACATAGTTGATTTACAAACATAATGTTGGATTTATAGATAGAGCTAGTGCATACAATACCTAAAGCCACTATAGTAGGCAAGTCCCTGTACATACTCTCATGTGAATTTTATATATATAAAACGCTGCACTGTAATGTCAATCCTGACCTTAAAAGCTTCCTAGAAGGTTGTAACAGATCCCATGAGCACCACACCAGAAACAAATACCTATTTGATATTCCAAGAGTACGACTTAGTCAAACTAGAAATGCTTTACAAATCAAGGGACCTCGAATGTGGAATGACCTTCCCAATTATGTTAAAAACTGTACCTCTCCCAACCAGTTTAAGATAAATAAAGATAAATTTATAAGTTAAGATAAATTCCACAAATCAACAGCCCTGTTACTGACCCAGTATTTACCCAAGTCTTTCCTAAATCTAAACTTATCCAATTTATACCCATTGTTTCGTGTTCTATCTTGTGTTGACAATTTTAATACCCTATTAATATCCCCTTTGTTATATCCATTCAGGATATAAAAAGAGTATACACATTTTTGTTTTGACGCTTAAGATTATTGTGAGTACTCATCGCCTGCCTAGAAACTGGAATTCTGGTTGATCTCGAACCCATTGATAATGTGATTTAGTTTATTCTGCCGTTTAAAGAAAAAAAGAGCATACCAATGTTATATCACAGAAAACGAATTTATCATAAACTCATGTATTTGTCTTACAGGCTATGGTGCCAATGTCAGAATTGTCAAAATGATGTACTTTGCATACATCAGATCTTTAGTGGATTATGCTGCACCTCTGCTTGTTTTGATGCCTGAAAGAAAGCTTGGAGGGCTTGAAAAATTGCAGAACGAAGCCTTGAGGATAATCCTTGGGTGCCCTCGTACCAAAAAGATACTTAATATGAGAAAGGAACTTAATATTCTGAGCGTTTTTGATCGTGTTACTGAAATTAACTGTCAAATTGGTATAAAAATGCTTAGGCTAACTCATCCTAATCCTTGCACAGAAGCCCTCCAGAATTTCTTTATTGAAGATCAGCATTGTTCCAAATGGATAACAAAAACTGGAACTCAACTCAGAATATATGGGGTTCATGATTTGTACCAAGAGAAACATTGTCAATGACAAATCTGAGAGCAGCAGTACACCGAGAACTTCAACAAGATCTTGTAGATCTGAGGCAAAGTGAAATTGACACCAGTAATTCCATCTATCATCATACTATCATGCAAGAAGAGCCACACATCTATGGATCATCCAATAAAATCAGCAGACTTCTAGATGTTACTACTGCTCGGCTTAGACTCGGTTACAAGTATCTCTGGGAATTCTCATTATCTGCTGATGTAGACCTGACCAAATGTAAACTGTGTCAACAAAATTATTCGCACACCCTCCGTCACTATGTGATGGAGTGCGAAAAGATACATGAATTTAGAGACAATTCTACAACCAATGTTCCAGCGATGTGTCAATATTTCATTCAAAATGATCTGCTACCAGAAATTTTAGCCAAATATTCCCAGTTTGCTAACTGTAGATAACAACTAAGTGATTGTAACCTATCCACCGCTGCCTACTGGATGGGGGGCGGTGTGCAGGACAAACATATAAATTTTGATACTAGCTCTCCACATATGTCAGTTGCTTAATTTAGAACCTGTACTTGAGGTCGATCTCGAACCCATTGTTGATGTGATGACTTATATTGAATTTTGTAACTAGCTCATCAAGATTGTAACTTGCTTAGCTAAATGAATTGTGGGGTTCAGTCCCTGAGCCCATTATGTGCCTCTGTAACCCTTTCCACTACCGCCCACAAGATGGGTATGGGGTGCATAATAAATGAACTAAACTAACTAACTCATATTGAACTGTTCTATCTCATGTTGGAATAGTGCTCAACGAGGTGGCGGATGACTTGGCCAAACGTGCCACATCAAAACCACAAGTTGACATTGAATGTGAATTAACAATGAGACAAGTAAGATTTATACTAATACATTTATACTAACTCTGTTGAGCGTTGACCATTTATACATCAAATCTGTTGATGTGAGCACTTTAGTTTAGTCTGCCGTTTAAAGAAAAAAAGAGCATATCAATGGTATATCACAGAAAACAAATTTATCATAAACTCATGTATTTGTCTTATCATATTGAACTGCATTCATATTTTTAATATATAACAATATGAATATACAAATTTCTGTAAATCCCCTACCATGTTGGAATCTGTAGAAATGAATGAGCAAATGTGCTGGCTGAAGGCGCTGAAGGAAACCACATTGGTTTCATTTTGGATACAAATGTCCATGGAGATTCAAAATGGAAACTAATTATATAGTTGAACCTGCAGAGAGGAGTTTAAGAATCTGTGTTGATAGTGATGGACACAGCCTTCACAATTATACTTCAGAGAATGTAAACATCTAAGAGTCATTAGAAATATGTGTAGAATAATAAACCCTACATTGTTTGAGTTAGGGAAAACACCATTTGTCATATATAGATACTAGCTGTTCCTAAAGATTCACCCATTTTGCACCAGCAAGATAACATATAAGATTTTAAGTTTTTTAAGTTGACGAATGTTAATCTTCTTGTTTGATAAACTGTGAACTTGAGACATAGTTAATAAGAACACGACAATATAAGACAACAAAAAGTTTTCAGATTCTTTCACACCACTTTCCAGCAACCTTTATAATTTATATAAATTATTTTAGGGAATAATACATAAATTATATATTTAAACATAATATAGTGTTTAGTGGAATGCATAAGGAGTCAAATTGTGTTAAAAAGAGCAATTTTTTGAAAATTTGGAAAACTACTTTTTTCTGTTCATATTATAACTAAATGGATTTTAAAGGTTTCACTCAGCCAATATATATCATTCACAATTTATTAATGAATTTTACAAAAAAACACCATAAATTTTATATTTAAACATGTAAAAACTATTTGTTTTACATTTGGAACATAATAATTGTAGAAAAACAATTATAAATAAAACCTTTGTGTTTGGATTTTTTGAGTAAAAGTTTCTCAAAGGCACTCCTGCACCATTCTCAATGCAAATCATTCCCACACCTATGGGAAGAGATAGGCGAACGTTGTGTAGATGATTTGTGTTTGCTGGGCAGGCAGTGCCGCCTGTGGCTGACCCCAGGCAGTGTCGCCTGTGGCTGACGCCAGGCAGTGCCACCTGTGGCTGACCCCAGGCAGTGTCCCCCGTGGCTGACTCCAGGCAGTGCCGCCTGTGGCTGACCCCAGGCAGTGCCGCCTGTAGTGACCTCAGGCTGTACCGCCTTTGGCTGACCCCAGGCAGTGCCGCCTGTGGTGACCCCAGGCAGTACTGCCTGTGGTGACCAGAGGCAGTACCGCCTGTGGCTGACCCCAGACAGTACAGCCTGTGGTGACCTCAGGCTGTGCCGCCTGAGGCTGACCCCAGGAAATGTCGCCTGTGGCTGACCCCAGGCAGTGCCACCTGTGGCTGACCCCATGCAGAATCGCCTGTGGTGACCCCAGGCAGTGTCACCTGTGGCTGACCCCAGGCAGTGCCACCAATGGTGACCCCAGGCAGTGTCGCCTGTGGCTGACCCAAGGCAGTGCCACTTGTGGTGACCCCAGGCAGTAACGCCTGTGGTGACCCCAGGCAGTGCCGCCTGTAGCTGACCTCAGGCAGTGTCGCCTGTGGTGACCCCAAGCAGTGCCGCCTGTGGCTGACCCCAGGCAGTGTCGCCTGTGGCTGACGCCAGGCAGTGCTGCCTGTGGCTGACCCCAGGCAGTGCCACCTGTGGTGACCCCAGGCAGTGCCGCCTGTGGCTGGTCCCAGGCAGTGTCACCTGTGGTGACCCCAGGCAGTGCCGCCTGTGGCTGACCTCTGGCAGTGTCTCCTGTTGCTGACCCCAGGCAGTGCCACCTGAGGTGACCCCAGGCAGTGCCGCCTGTGGCTGTCTCCAGGCAGTGCCGCCTGTGGCTGACCCCAGGCAGTGCCGCCTGTGGTGACTCCAGGCAATGCCGCCTGTAGTGACCCCAGGCAGTGCCGCCTGTGGTGACCCAAGGCAGTGCCGCCTGTGGTGATCCCAGGCAGTGCCACATGTGATGACCCCAGGCAGTGCCGTCTGTTGTGACCCAAGGCAGTGCCGCCTGTTGTGACCCCAGGCAGTGCCGCCTGTGGCTGACCCCAGGCAGTGCCACATGTGATAACCCCAGGCAGTGCTGCCTGTAGCTGATCCCAGGCAATACTGCCTGTGGCTGACCCCAGGCAGTGCCGTCTGTGGCTGACTCCAGGCAGTGCCACATGTGATGACCCCAGGCAGTGCTGCCTGTAGCTGACCCCAGGCAGTGTCGCCTGTGGCTGACCCCAGGCAGTGCCACCTTTGGCTGACCCCATGCAATGTCGCCTGTGGCTGACCCCAGGCAGTGCCGCTTGTGGCTGACCCCAAGCAGTGCCACCTGTGGGTGACCCCAGGCAGTGTCGCCTGTGGCTGACCCAAGGCAGTGGCACTTGTGGTGACCCCAGGCAGTAACGCCTGTGGTGACCCCAGGCAGTGCCGCCTGGGGCTAACCCCAAGCAGTGCCACCTGTAGCTGACCCCAGGCAGTACCGTCTGTGGTGACCCTAGGTAGTGCCGCCTGTGGCTGACCCCAGGCAGTGTCGCCTGTGGCTGACCCCAGGCAGTGCCACCTGTTGCTGACCCCAGGCAGTGCCACCTGTAGTTGACCCCAGGCAGTACCGCCTGTGGTGACCCCAGGCAGTGCCACCAGTGGCTGACCCCAGGCAGTGCCACCTGTGGTGACCCCAGGCAGTGTCGCCTGTGGCTTTCCCAAGGCAGTATCACCTGTGGTGATCCCAGGCAGTGCCGCCTGTGGTGACCCCAGGCAGTGCCGCCTTGGGCTAACCCCAGGCAGTGCCACCTGTAGCTGACCGTAGGCAGTGCCGACTGTGGTGATCCCAGGCAGTGCCACATGTGATGACCCCAGGCAGTGCCGCCTGTTGTGACCCCAGGCAGTGCCGCCTGTGGCTGACCCCAGGCAGTGCCACATGTGATGACCCCAGGCAGTGCTGCCTGTAGCTGATCCCAGGCAGTACTGCCTGTGGCTGACCACAGGCAGTGCCGTCTGTGGCTGACTCCAGGCAGTGCCACATGTGTTGACCCCAGGCAGTGCTGCCTGTAGCTGACCCCAGGCAGTGTCGCCTGTGGCTAACCCCAGGCAGTGCCACCTGTGGCTGACCCCATGCAATGTCTCCTGTGGGTGACCCCAGGCAGTGCCGCTTGTGGCTGACCCCAAGCAGTGCCACCTGTGGGTGACCCCAGGCAGTGTCGCCTGTGGTGACCCCAGGCAGTGCTGCCTGTAGCTGATCCCAGGCAGTACTGCCTGTGGCTGACCCCAGGCAGTGCCGTCTGTGGCTGACTCCAGGCAGTGCCACATGTGATGACCCCAGGCAGTGCTGCCTGTAGCTGACCCCAGGCAGTGTCGCCTGTGGCTGACCCCAAGCAGTGCCACCTGTGGGTGACCCCAGGCAGTGTCGCCTGTGGTGACCCTAGGCAGTGCCACCTGTGGTGACCTTAGGCAGTGCATCCTGTGGTGACCTTAGTCAGTGCCACCTGTGGTGACCTCAGGCAGTGCTGCGATCGGGGCAGATCAGAATCAGTAGGGTCGATCAGAATCATTACCAGCGAGGACACAGTTACCACCAGAGACTACGATACAGCACTAGCCCTGAGAGAAAAACACCCACCCAGAGCTCGACTTGACGACAGTGTTCCACTAGTCGTTGTCACCAGAGCGGAAACTCTGTGTGTGTGCTCGAATCCGTGGTGTATAAAGTAGCTTAATCGCTCCCATCAGGATCAGCAGGCAGGTTCACAGGACTAAGACCCATCCACATCAAACAAATGCTCAACCCTGCACTGGGTGACATTGTACAAGGCCTCCTGGTGGAACTAACTACATTCTCCAACACATGTCTAGCTGGCAACATACCAGAGACCTTACTGCCTCTTTTTTGGCCTCTTACTTCCCTCTGTGCCCTGAGGAAAAAGAATAGAGGGATCTGACTGATAGCTGTTGGCAATACTCTCCAGCGCCTCGTCGCTAAGGCTGTTGCTAAAACAGTCAGCCAGGCAGCAGCAGAAATGCTGATGCGAAAACATCTTGGGTTTGGCATTCCCCAAGGGTGTGAGGCAGCGGCTCATGCAGCTAGAGCCTACATTGCCAACATTACGGATGAGAAAAGGCCCTGATAAAACTAGATGTCAAAAACGCTATCAATCTGGTAAGAAGGGATGCAGTACTCAGTGCGATTCATCACTTTTTTCTATCCCTCTACCTGTTTGTAAACTTATGTTACAGCAAGAATCTAACTCTGCTATTCGGGCAACATGAAATTGGATCACAAGAAGGTGTCTAACAGGGTGACCCCTTTGCTCCTTTTTTCTCTGCCTAGTCATCAAAGTCACCAATAACCTTTCCAGTGAGCTCAACATTTGGTTGTTGGACGTTGGTACTCTTGCTGGCTCCCCAAACTCCCTCCTGGATGACATGAGAATAATTCAGGAGCAAGGAGCAAATCTAGGCCTCACCCTGAACCCTTCCAAGTGCGAAATAACCTCCACCAACCAGCACATAATAGAGCAAACCAAGGATGTTTTGCCTGACATTCATACAACCAACCCTGAGAACAGCACACTCCTAGGTGCTCCTCTTGGAAGGAATGCCATCGACGAGGTCCTTGGTAAGAAGATCACTGACCTGAAGAGGATGAAGGAGAGGATTGAAGACATCGATGCTCATGAGACACTTTACCTCATCACCAGATGCTTGTCTCTCCCCAGGCTGGCCTACTTTCTAAGATGTTCGCCATCTTTCAACAATATTAAATTAGAAGAGTACGACAGCCTGCTGAAATCAATGCTAGAAAAAAAACTCAACCTTTCTCTCAGCGACTCACAGTGGAAACAGGTCTCCTTTCCTGACAGACTCGGGGGCCTCGGCGCTTGCACAGAAACAAAAATGGCTGTACCAGCGTTCCTGTCCTCTTCAGTGGCATCTGATAACCTGTTGAAGGAAATCCTTCCTGAGTACCTAATTCAACTGGTAGGGGTGTATGATCCCAGCTATATGGTCTGCACCACCAAATGGGTCTCTCTCATGTACGATCAGCACCCCAATCATCACCTTCTGAAGCCCACAAGCAATCCAGCGGGGATAACCGTATTGTCGACCAAGAAGCTGCGACAACACTACATGACACTGCCTGACTTAGAGCTGTAGCAGCTTCCCGCTCATGGTGACTTCCTATTAGCAGTCCCGATGTCAGTAACCGGCACACGTCTCACACCGCAGGCCTTCCGAATTGTTGTGGCCCTCCACCTCGCTGCCCCAATCCACACTGAACACAAGTGTATTTGCGGCGAGGCAGTGGCCGACATGTATGGATGGCACGGCCTTCTCTGCCAATGGACAGGGGCATGGCATGCAAGACACGGCGAGGTTAATGTCATTATTAAGAGAATCCATACCACAGCAGGTTGTCCAGCAGAGAGAGAGAGAGAACCCCCATTACCTAATGTCCTACAACTCTGATGAGCCTGTCGGTTGTCCAGACAGGATCATGGTGAACCCCTGGAAGAATGGTAGACAGTTGGTGTGGGACTACACTTGCATTTCAACTTTAACCAACACCTATGTTGACTTCAGTGCTACACAGGCAGGAGATGCTGCCAATCACCAGAATCAGCCAAATTGTGTAAATACAGAGATCTTTATCAGCACTGTAATTATGTCCCCAATATATATATTTATTTATATATATATATATATATATATATATATATATATATATATATATATATATATATATATATATAAATATATATATATATATATATATATATATATATATATATATATATATATATATATATATATATATATATATATATATATATATATATAAACATATATATATAAACATATATATATAAACATATATATATATATATATATATATATATATATATATATATATATATATATATAAACATATATATATATATATATATATATATATATATATATATATATATATATATATATATATATATATATATATATATATATATATATATATATATATATATATATATATATATATATATATATATATATATATATATATATATATACCAAGAGAAGGCTTCCTGAACATTGCAGGAATTAACCTCACTGAGGACCAAGTCACTCTCCTAAATCTGGGCATAAACTGTCACATTATGTCCAGACCAAGTGAGATGGCCCGGAAAGTGGAGTTAGAAATTCTGTTGGACGACATATTCGACCTCGAGACACAAAAGAAGGTCACTA
This sequence comes from Procambarus clarkii, assembly GCF_040958095.1. NCBI lineage: Eukaryota > Metazoa > Arthropoda > Malacostraca > Decapoda > Cambaridae > Procambarus > Procambarus clarkii. Next base: position 42,042,196 of record NC_091167.1, on the reverse strand, counting down.
CCAAAGATACCTTACAAGCAGAACTTATTGCGGAAGGAGGAAAGAATCGAGGCAATTACAGAAGCACCATACTGTCCCCCGAGCTCAAAGCGGCAGCTAAAAGCCTTCGTGAGAACAAGGAGATAGTTGTCAGGAGAGGTGACAAGTCGCCAATATACGTCATTCTTAAAAAAGACGAATATCTGGCGAAAATGAACCTCATACTCTCTGACCAAACTAAATTCCAAAGGGTAACGAAGGACACTACAGCTGAATTGAAAGCAAAGGTCAACAAACAGATCGAAACTGTGAACGCCAAGAAATCAGGACTCCACCTGCCAAAGATTATTTGGGAATATAAACCTGGATATGCGTATGGAAATGTCAAGACACACAAGCCTGGAAACCCACTTCGGCCAATCATTAGCCAGATACCCACACCCACGTACAGACTAGCGAAGCGACTCAACGGCCTGCTGACTCCTTATGTCCCTTGCGCCTTCAGCCTGAAGTCTCCAAAGGAATTTGTTGACTTACTGCGGGGCATACGGGCTACAGGGATAAGAGCCTCGTTGGACGTAGAATCACTGTTCACCAACGTACCTGTGGACGAGACAATCGGGATGATAGCCAACAGAGTGTATCGTGATCCAGCCTGTACTCCTCTTGACATACCAGAAAATATTCTAAGGAAACTACTCCAAGCTTGTACTAAAGAGGCACCCTTCTTGAGCCCGGATGGGCACATATATAAGCAAGTAGATGGGGTCGCCATGGGTTCTCCCCTAGGTGTCCTGTTTGCAAACTTCTATATGGGTACCATCGAGCAAAAAGTCTTAGTCGACATGAACTTGAAACCGGCCATATACTGCAGGTATGTTGACTACATTTTTACACAGGTACCTGATGTCGGACATCTGCAGGAGCTGAAGGAGGCATTTGAGCAGAGTTCCGCGCTGCGTTTTACTTACGAGATTGAAAAGGATGGGAAGCTGCCCTTTCTAGATGTAACAGTCATGGAAAAGAGCGGAGGTTTCCACACTGCAGTCTACACTAAGGAAACGAACATAGGAATGTGCCTAAATGCCAACAACGACTGCCCAGACAGGTACAAGAGAAGTGTTGTTAACGCATATGTCGACCGTGCTCTCAGCCACAGCTCAGAATGGAAGCAAGTCGACGAAGAACTCTGTAGGGTAAGGCAGGTCCTAGTCAAAAACGGCTTTTCCAATGGTTTCGTCGAAGACATCATAAGAAGGAAAGTGAAACGCCATGCAACATCTGAAGAGACAACTAACACAACACCTATACCCTCCTATTAGACTATTTTACAGGAACTTCTTTTCCACAGCTCATAAAATGGAGGAAAGGGTCCTGAAAAATATTGTTAATAGAAACGTTATCCCTACAGACAAAAATCAGAGGATACAACTGACGATATACTATAAAACCAGAAAAACGGCCAGCCTACTCATGAGAAACTCTCCAGACCCAAAGCAGAACGCTTTAAAAGAGACCAACGTCGTCTATGCCTTCAAATGCCCTCTTGGGGACTGTAAGCTCCAAAAAACCCAGTATATAGGCAAGACAACAACATCTCTTTCTAGGCGTTTAACGATGCATAAGCAACAGGGCTCCATTAAGGAACATATAATCTCTTCCCACAACCAAACCATCGCCAGAGAAATCCTAGTAAACAACACAGAAATCATCGATAGATACAGCGATAGCAGGCGGCTTGACGTTTGCGAGGCACTACACATCAAGAAGTCAACAGCAGCAATCAACAGCCAATTAATGCACAACTATATTCTACCCACCTCAAGACTCCGCTCCAATATAGAAGCATCAAGAAATATGGACCAATAGGCTTTCTACAATCACTTCTATTCAATACCCATTGTTTCGTGTTCTGTCTTGTGTTGATGAAATTAATACCTTATTAAACACCACCTCACCCCATTCACCTCACTCAAATGTAGATATAAACAAATCGGAGATGTGTAAGTTCTATTCAGTTGTGTATGTTTAAACTAAAGTCTTTGAAAATGTAATAAGTTTTACGAAACGCGCTCAAGTGTCGCTTCAGACTAGAAATAAAAATGAATTTTGGAGAATTGATTTTTGAATTACCACCAATAGCGAAAAGAAATGTACGAAAGATTGAGAAAATTCGCGTTAGAATTATTAATCTTACTTTTTCGGTCATATTTAATATTATATATATATATATATATATATATATATATATATATATATATATATATACATATATATATATATATATATATATATACATACACATATATATATACATATATACATATATATATATATATATATATATATATATATATATATATATATATATATATATATATATATATATATATATATATATATATATATATATTTTGGCCTGTTATGTTGGACATTGTCTTCTGTGTTGGCATCGATATGTTCTTGTCTTGTCTTTACTCTCATGGTGGGTAGAGTAAATAGTTCCGTGATTTGGGTGTTCATGGTAGGTCGCTCTATTCTTATGTGAATTGCAATTCACATAAGAATATATATATATATATATATATATATATATATATATATATATATATATATATATATATATATATATATATATATATATATATATATATATATATATATATATATATATATATATATATATATGCCTATACTTGCATAAACCACAAGTGAAGATTAACAATCTTTGGACAACACCCACCAGTGGGACTCGAACCCAGAAAGCACAACTACGTTCCAGTAGCTGCCATAACTAGTACGCTTTAACCCACTACACCATTTCTTTTGTAGGGTCTGATGGTGTAGTGGGTTAAAGCGTACTAGTTATGGCAGCTGCTGGAAGGTAGTTGTGCTTTCTGGGTTCGAGCCCCACTGGTGGGTGTTGTCCAAAGATATATATATATATATATATATATATATATATATATATATATATATATATATATATATATATATATATATATATATATATATATATATATATATATATATATATATATATATATATATATATATATGGGCATAGCATTTTACCAAATCACCTCATTCTTAGGGGCACACGTGAGGAACACAAATGCGAACAAGCCAGAATGGTCCCCTGGACAATATGCAACTGAAAACTCACACCCCAGAAGTGACTCGAACCCATACTCCCAGAAGCAACGCAACTGGTATGTACAAGACGCCTTAATCCACTTGACCATCACGACCGGACATAATGAGGTGATAGCCGAGGCTATTTGAACCACCCCACCGCCGGCACTCGGATAGTTATCTTGGGCATAGCATTTTACCAAATCACCTCATTCTTAGGGGCACACGTGAGGAACACAAATGCGAACAAGCCAGAATGGTCCCCTGGACAATATGCAACTGAAAACTCACACCCCAGAAGTGACTCGAACCCATTTTGGTAAAATGCTATGCCCAAGATAACTATCCGAGTGCCGGCGGTGGGGTGGTTCAAATAGCCTCGGCTATCACCTCATTATGTCCGGTCGTGATGGTCAAGTGGATTAAGGCGTCTTGTACATACCAGTTGCGTTGCTTCTGGGAGTATGGGTTCGAGTCACTTCTGGGGTGTGAGTTTTCAGTTGCATATTGTCCAGGGGACCATTCTGGCTTGTTCGCATTTGTGTTCCTCACGTGTGCCCCTAAGAATGAGGTGATTTGGTAAAATGCTATGCCCAAGATAACTATCCGAGTGCCGGCGGTGGGGTGGTTCAAATAGCCTCGGCTATCACCTCATTATGTCCGGTCGTGATGGTCAAGTGGATTAAGGCGTCTTGTACATACCAGTTGCGTTGCTTCTGGGAGTATGGGTTCGAGTCACTTCTGGGGTGTGAGTTTTCAGTTGCATATTGTCCAGGGGACCATTCTGGCTTGTTCGCATTTGTGTTCCTCACGTGTGCCCCTAAGAATGAGGTGATTTGGTAAAATGCTATGCCCAAGATAACTATCCGAGTGCCGGCGGTGGGGTGGTTCAAATAGCCTCGGCTATCACCTCATTATGTCCGGTCGTGATGGTCAAGTGGATTAAGGCGTCTTGTACATACCAGTTGCGTTGCTTCTGGGAGTATGGGTTCGAGTCACTTCTGGGGTGTGAGTTTTCAGTTGCATATTGTCCAGGGGACCATTCTGGCTTGTTCGCATTTGTGTTCCTCACGTGTGCCCCTAAGAATGAGGTGATTTGGTAAAATGCTATGCCCAAGATAACTATCCGAGTGCCGGCGGTGGGGTGGTTCAAATAGCCTCGGCTATCACCTCATTATGTCCGGTCGTGATGGTCAAGTGGATTAAGGCGTCTTGTACATACCAGTTGCGTTGCTTCTGGGAGTATGGGTTCGAGTCACTTCTGGGGTGTGAGTTTTCAGTTGCATATTGTCCAGGGGACCATTCTGGCTTGTTCGCATATATATATATATATATATATATATATATATATATATATATATATATATATATATATATATATATATATATATATGTGTGTGTGTGTATATCACGAAAATAAACACGTGATTAAGAATGTGACAATGTCAGACCACGGAGGAAAAATGAAACAGGAAATTTCCTTAAGTACTTTCGTATATTAAATACATCTTCAGAAGGTTTCACCTTCTGAAGATGTATTTATTATACAAAAGTACTTAAGGAAATTTCCTGTTTCATTTTTCCTCCGTGGTCTGACATTGTCATATATATATATATATATATATATATATATATATATATATATATATATATATATATATATATATATATATATATATATATATATATATATATATATATATATTGGTGTATACTGGCAGCAGGTTTTCTTTCAAACATGTTTCATTGAATATGACCGCATATTCTGTATTTATTATTTTCTGGTTTAGGGCTTCTATCCCTCTAACTATTTTCTTAGCATCAGGGCTTAATTGAAATAGGAGTTCTCCAAAACTCATTTTCGTACTTTTAAGGTGAAGAAAAGAAGTGATTTACTATAGAGTGTATTACACTTATTTGTATAATTTGCACGACGTTTCGAACCTTCATGGTTCATTCTCAAGTGAACAGATCTTACAATACTAGTTGATTTTATACCCGCATTAGGTCAGGTGATAATACAATGAAGGTGAAAACATGGGGGGATACATAAGGGATTAACATAGGGGCTGCAGAAGGCTTATTGGCCCATACGAGGCATCTCCTATCTAAACTCAAAGATTAATCCAGTGTAATTGGCCTGTTATGTTGGACATTGTCTTCTGTGTTGGCATCGATATGTTCTTGTCTTGTCCTTACTCTCATGGTGGGTAGAGTAAATAGTTCCGTGATTTGGGTGTTCATGGTAGGTCGCTCTATTCTTATGTGAATTGCCTCAAGAATTTGTAATCTTCTTGAATCTTGGGTTTTGTCTATTATGCAAGTATTCTTGTTCAACATTTCTCTTGTTAGAGTAATGTCATGGGCTTGTCTCATGTGATTCCTAGGGGCACCAGATTGAAGATGGCATGTCAAACGCCTCGTCAGCTTGGTCGACGTCATACCTATGTACTTACATTGAAGGTTACATCCTTCGTGGGGGCAAGTGTACATGTATACAACGCTTGACTGCTGTAGAGGGTTCTCCGTCGGCTTCGGGCTGTTTTTGATAAGGAGTTCGGAAGTCTTCTTGGTTTTGTAGAATATTATCAGGTTTATGTTTTGGTTAGGAGTAGTGCTTTTTACTCCTTTACGGATTATTTCTTTCATTATTCTTTCCTCTTTTATATGTTCACTGTGCATGGTTGATTTGTAATATAATTTTATTGGGGGTGTTGTGGTTTCTGTTCTAGGTTCTGAATTATACCAACGGTCCAAGTGTCTTCTTATAGCAGCGTTTATTTCCGCGTTGCTATATCCGTTGTTCACCAATACCTGAGTTACTCATTCAAACTCTCTACTCACGTTGCTCCATTCAGAGCAGTGGGTAAGCGCTCGACGAATATAAGCATTGAGAACATCATTGATATGATCTTACCCAGGACTAACGAGACCTCTTAAATCTTGGTCTAAATGGTCAATTCTTATCTAAACCAAAGATGCATCAAAAACGCCTGGAAATCGAAATGCTTCTGGACGATATCCATAAGCTAGAAGACAACAAAAAAGTCATCACCACTGACACACTTCAAGCTGAACTACTTGCAGAAGCAGGGAAAAAACGAGGAACATATTCATCTACAATCTTAACCCCACGACTCAAAGAAGCAGCGAAACAACTAAAAAATCTGAAAGACGTAACAATAAGAAAAGCCGACAAAACAGCAGCATATGTATTGATTCCTACCCATGAATACATGAACAAAATTAGCGACATCCTAAGTGACGACTCCAAATTTCAACGAATCACGAGGAACCCCGTAGAAGACCTTAAGCGGAAAGTAAACAAAACAATTACAGCAATCAACGCAAAGAAAGGTAGTGTGCATTTCAATAAACTTCAAGGCGACTATGGCTTAGGATATGTCTACGGCAATGTTAAGACGCATAAACCAGGTAACCCACTACGCCCTATAATCAGCCAAATACCAACCCCAACTTATCACTTGGCAAAGAAACTCAATGAACTCCTAACTCCATACACTCCAAGTAAGTTTAGTCTACAATCTTCAGCAGATTTCCTAGAATTGATCAAATCTACCCAGCCCGATGGAATCATCGCTTCCCTGGACGTTGAATCCCTTTTTACCAACGTCCCAGTCGACACAACCATAGGAATGATACTGGACAGAGTATACAGAGACGAGAGCACCCCCAAATTAGACATACCTGAGCCACACTTGAAAAGTCTTCTCGAAGCATGTACAAAGGAAGCCCCTTTCATCAGTCCACAAGGAGACATGTATTTACAAATAGACGGAGTAGCAATGGGCTCCCCCTTAGGAGTTTTATTTGCTAATTTTTATATGGGAACCATCGAAGATAGGGTCTTCAGTAGCAGACAAAAACCAACTGTATACTGCCGTTATGTAGATGACATATTCGTAATAGTAAAAGACTCAGATGAACTTATTGACCTAAAAAGACACCTAGAGAGAGAGTCAGTACTCCGATTTACACATGAAAATAGTGAAAATAACAGTCTGCCATTCTTGGATGTACTAATAACAAAAACAGGAACCTCTTTAAGCACCAACGTATATACCAAGCCCACCAACATAGGATTATGCCTGAACGGTAGAAGTGAGTGCCCCCAAAGATACAAAGCCAGTGTTCTCAATGCTTATATTCGTCGAGCGCTTACCCACTGCTCTGAATGGAGCAACGTGAGTAGAGAGTTTGAAAGAGTAACTCAGGTATTGGTGAACAACGGATATAGCAACGCGGAAATAAACGCTGCTATAAGAAGACACTTGGACCGTTGGTATAATTCAGAACCTAGAACAGAAACCACAACACCCCCAATAAAATTATATTACAAATCAACCATGCACAGTGAACATATAAAAGAGGAAAGAATAATGAAAGAAATAATCCATAAAGGAGTAAAAAGCACTACTCCTAACCAAAACATAAACCTGATAATATTCTACAAAACCAAGAAGACTTCCGAACTCCTTATCAAAAACAGCCCGAAGCCGACGGAGAACCCTCTACAGCAGTCAAACGTTGTATACATGTACACTTGCCCCCACGAAGGATGTAACCTTCAATGTAAGTACATAGGTATGACGTCGACCAAGCTGACGAGGCGTTTGACATGCCATCTTCAATCTGGTGTCCCTAGGAATCACATGAGACAAGCCCATGACATTACTCTAACAAGAGAAATGTTGAACAAGAATACTTGCATAATAGACAAAACCCAAGATTCAAGAATATTACAAATTCTTGAGGCAATTCACATAAGAATAGAGCGGCCTACCATGAACACCCAAATCACGGAACTATTTACTCTACCCACCATGAGAGTAAGGACAAGACAAGAACATATCGATGCCAACACAGAAGACAATGTCCAACATAACAGGCCAATTACACTGGATTAATCTTTGTGTTTAGATAGGAGATGCCTCGTATGGGCCAATAAGCCTTCTGCAGCCCCTATGTTTATCCCTTATGTATCCCCCCATGTTTTCACCTTCATTGTATTATCACCTGACCTAATGCGGGTATAAAATCAACTAGTATTGTAAGATCTGTTCACTTGAGAATGAACCATGAAGGTTCGAAACGTCGTGCAAATTATACAAATAAGTGTAATACACTCTATAGTAAATCACTTCTTTTCTTCACCTTAAAAGTACGAAAATGAGTTTTGGAGAACTCCTATTTCAATTAAGCCCTGATGCTAAGAAAATAGTTAGAGGGATAGAAGCCCTAAACCAGAAAATAATAAATACAGAATATGCGGTCATATTCAATGAAACATATATATATATATATATATATATATATATATATATATATATATGTTTCATTGAATATGACCGCATATTCTGTATTTATTATTTTCTGGTGACTCGAACCCATACTCCCATTATGTCCGGTCGTGATGGTCAAGTGGATTAAGGCGTCTTGTACATACCAGTTGTGTTGCTTTTGGGAGTATGGGTTCGAGTCACTTCTGGGGTGTGAGTTTTCAGTTGCATATTGTCCTGGGGACCATTCAGGCTTGTTCGCATTTGTGTTCCTCACGTGTGCCCCAAAGAATGAGGTGATTTGGTAAAATGCTATGCCCAAGATTACTATCCGAGTGCCGGCGGTGGGGTGGTTCAAATAGCCTCGGCTATCACCTCATTATGTCCGGTCGTGATGGTCAAGTGGATTAAGGCGTCTTGTACATACCAGTTGTGTTGCTTCTGGGAGTATGGGTTCGAGTCACTTCTGGGGTGTGAGTTTTCAGTTGCATATTGTCCTGGGGACCATTCAGGCTGTCGGAAAATCCGACACCATTTAATAATATATCATACAGACAGATAATAGCTGTGTTGTATAAACAAGTTAACCATAGAAAACGTAACTTGTAGTGGAATTACCGTCTAAAGAAAACGGGATATCATCACCACATACTATTATAATTCACCACCTATTATGGTGGGAATTATTCTTAAATACATTAGTCTTTGGACTTTACCATCATAAAAACATCTTATATAAATTAACTTAATTATCAATATTAAAGTAGAGTAAATGTGACCCTTCTATCACGTTCTGAAATCTGGACAATGTAAGCCAGGCGTCAGAGTGGAGGAAGGAGGGCAGCCATTGTTGTTTTTATACTAGACCAGAGGCTCACACAGGAGCAAATTCGGCTCCTGTTAATTTTACTTGGACGTAGTGTTATGGAAACCAGAAGTGTACCATTGTCAACACGCTGTCTACAAATTCAAGTTAAGTGTCTATCCGAAACCCGTTTATCATTCATTTATGGCCATTAATGTCAGGATATAGGGTGACCCGGTTAGATCGCGAAATCGCCTCAAACTAAAGGTAATTAAGCCAGGTCTTCATGTTCCATGTACTGTATAGTGTTTTCTCTGATATAGCTTGTCATATATAGGATTCTGGCTTCACAGCTAGCGCACTTTTGACAGGTCAAGACGAGGATGCAAGATTATGTGCACCAGTTACTGGGTGATAGAAGCTACCTCAAAGAGGATAATTTGGTGTCTACACCCTAGTTATACCTGGTGGACTAACCTGCTGTACTATAAGATAAGGAACCTCTTCAATGTATGTAGTTACTGTAGTTTGATTGGCTGCATACATATAAATATAAACCCCCCTAATGTGTAGAGGATCGATTTGTGAGATTGAGATTATTGCAGAAATACAGTCCACTTATCATTATACAAATTGCTATCGAAGTATATAAATTAACGTAAATATAAATTCATATAAATTAAATAAATATAAATCTCACAGGTCGGTTCCCACATTATTTGGTCATCTTCGAACCGGATGACGGATTATTTGATCCCTATGAACCCACATTTGGTCATCTTAGTGCCGGATGAACCAGTTAACCAAACCAGTGGATTCATTAAATATACTAGTGCAGTGTTATTTAAACAAAGCCAGCAGTCAAGACGGCAGCGTAGCCTCGAGGGAGCTCAGGAGCCTCCCTCAGCCCAGTTCAGCTTCGTCAGCGGTTTCATGCACACCCACAGATATTTGGTGGCGTGTTATTTCGTGAAATGACAGCGCTAATATAGAATCCAGCCAAATTAGTGACTGTGTCTTCGCGAGATTGTTCACGGATTTCGTGGTGTTACATTTCGCGAGAGATTATCTACGAATTTTGTGGACTTTATTTCGCGAGGTCACTAATAATATTTAATACTTCTAGATAATATTAGAAGTTTCATAGAGGCTAATTAAGAGGCTATTAACAATAATTGTGTATATTATTTCTCCAAAATAGAGAATTATTTAATATATATTGCACTAGTGATCACAGTATAATATTTACTAATTGCCAACCCACAACAGGGTAGGATATGACTAGTTGAACTATTATTGCTCATCCTAGTCCCATTATTACCATAGTCAGTTGTACTATATTGAATAACCTAACACCATTAATGAATGGTCCAGACCCTATTTTGGGTGTAATTTTTATCAACTCGAGTTGAGTTGTATATATAATAATTTACTTATGATCATTACACCTTTGAGTGATTAATTAGTGTCTATTCCATCCTAGGGTGATATAGAAGAGCTAACCTAAAGGTACTTCCAGTGACACTGGTTTATCACTCAAATCATTACTGTGTATGATTGTATATATATAATGTGTATTAATTTTAAGTGCTAACCTCTAGTAGAGGTAGGATTATTGCCTAGTGAGTGCATTTTACCCTAGGCTACCATTAGAGCTTGTTCAGTATTATGAGCAGCCCAAGTACAAGCCCCACAAGGCTTCACCAACGAGCCAGTATGGATAATGCAGGGAGAATGAAAAGAACCCTTGCAGGTCTTAAAGGCCACTTAACAAGACAGATCAAGAAATGTGAAGATTTGTCACAACAATCAACAGTTGATTATGCTGACCTGGAAAGCTATTATCAAGCAGCTGCAGGTAAATTTGAGCAAATCAAATGTCAAATAGCAACATATGTGGCTGAACTTGCCAATACCAATTTATCAGAAACAGAAATAGACGACATTATGGTTGATCTTGCGAATTATGAAGATCACACTCAGGCCACGTTACAGCCTTATGTCAAATTAATTGCCCAGAACAAGGCAACAGCAACAATAACAACAGTTGCATCTAATACGAGTCAAGCAGAAGCTCGACTCCCTCCAATTAATTTACCCACTTTCTCAGGAAAAGATGAGGAAGATTGGGACGAATTTTGGAACAAATTCGTTGACCTTGTAGACTCAAAACAATCTTTACCAAAGAGTAGTAAATTCTCTTATTTGCAAGGCCAATTATCAGGTGAGGCTAAAACAGTAGTATCCCATCTGAGATTAACTAATGACGGCTATGATCTGGCAGTAAAACTCCTCAAGGATAATTATGCTGATCCAGAAGTAAGAACATCACATTTAGTTCATGAGCTGTTGCATTTACCCCCACCGGAGGCTTCAGCTGATTCACTCCAAGTCTTCAAGCTGGAGGTAGAATCATTGATCAATGCCCTCAGCCTGACAGCAGATACAAACGGGGCTGAGTGGGTCTTGAAAATAATTGTCCAGGAGAAAATACCTAGGGACATATTGAGACAAATGAGTGCTCATTACAATAAAAGCATCTTATCTATGAATGAAATATCTGAAGGTTTAAAGTCAGTAGTTCATCAATTACGAACACATGACAAATTAAAACCACCAAGTAAACCCTCAGAAACCAATAATAGTAAACCACAGAGTACCAAAGGTACTCCAAATCAATCTAAACAATATAATTCAACACCAAAGTGGAACAGTGGCAGTGTGGGCGTATATGCAGTGGGACCCTCCAAGCCTATAGTTACTGTGTCACCCAAGAACATGACACCAAAGGGTACAGGAAGCTATGGAACATGTTTGTTCTGCAATGAGAAACATTCAATGTACCACTGCTCTAATTTTCCTGATAGTGACGCCCGTGTTGAGCGACTCAAAGATTTGCAACATTGCACGAGGTGCCTCAGGAAACATAACATCAAGGACTGTGATACCCAATTACACACCTGTAATAGGTGTAACAAAGGTCAACACCATGCAGCATTGTGCAGAGACACCAAAACACCGTCTCCAAACCCCAAGGTGGAAGATAGCATTCCCACCACAGTACAGTACTGCAAGGTGCAACCAACAAAGAGTGTCCAATCGGCAAAGTCTAAAGGTAATACGACTTTGCCTACTGCCCAAATTACCATCCTGAATAAGAGGGCCAAGGTCCATACCCGTGGGTTGTTTGACCAAGGATCCCAAAGAACATACATCACTAAAAGGTTGGCAGATGAATTACAATTAAGGCCTGTAGCCCAGATGTCATTCAACATCTCAGGGTTTGTAACAGATGCAGGACCTCAAGTCTACCAGGTGGTACAACCATCAGTACGCTTAGGCAGGTACGTCTGTCGAGTACAAGCCATTGTGGTGGACAAAATACCAGTAGACCTACAAGTTCAAGGTCTGCGAGCAACAGCCAAATTCCTGAGAAATAGAGGAATAAAATTGGCAGATAATATTAAGACTGATCACCTCACTGACTTCGGTCTCCTTGTAGGGACAGACTATTGTCATCGATTCATCGGTAGCCCTACTAAATATCAGGGTATAACCATGTTAAACTCTGCAGGAGGTAAATTACTCTCAGGCCCAGTATCAAGCCTGAGGAGACCTATGCCTGCAGATAAACAATACCAATAGAATCTAAATTTGTCAGCTGATTATATTTCTCCAGTAGCATTATACTAAGGAGATTACAGCTGACTATACCAACAGAAGTTGATGTTAGTATCATCATTTAAAGCTGAAGATGAGTTCATGAGGCCTCAGTGGCAAATCAGTGAACAGTAGCCTAAAACAGCTACAAGTCACTGCGACCAATGTCACTGAACCCACTGCAGTCTCAGAACCATACTTTACTTTAATGATGAGCTATTCAATCTTCTGAATCAATTAACTAAATTAAACCCTAATAAATCTGATGACTGATTTGATACATTTATTATTTAATCAAGATGTATTCCATGGGCCTCAGTGTTTATATATCAGTGACTAGTTACCTGAACAAACTTCAAGTTATATCTATGTCACTGATCTCATTGCAGTCCCTGAATCATACTTGACTGTAGTACTTGATCACATTCAGTCTTCTGGGTTAAATAATATGTAATAAGGCTTGAATATTAGCCTTTCAAGAGTTGACAGGAAAATGAAATCGCATTAGACTTCTAACCCTTGCAACTCTAGTACGGGACATCCGTCCTGTACGAACAGACGCACAAATGTGTGCTTACTAACTACTAACATCAAATTAATCTAATAATTCGAAGGAGGAGTATCGGTGTTCGTCTGTTCTAAATAGGACTTCGACCCGTGAGCAGCCCCCTGGGGAATAATGTCGGAAAATCCGACACCATTTAATAATATATCATACAGACAGATAATAGCTGTGTTGTATAAACAAGTTAACCATAGAAAACGTAACTTGTAGTGGAATTACCGTCTAAAGAAAACGGGATATCATCACCACATACTATTATAATTCACCACCTATTATGGTGGGAATTATTCTTAAATACATTAGTCTTTGGACTTTACCATCATAAAAACATCTTATATAAATTAACTTAATTATCAATATTAAAGTAGAGTAAATGTGACCCTTCTATCACGTTCTGAAATCTGGACAATGTAAGCCAGGCGTCAGAGTGGAGGAAGGAGGGCAGCCATTGTTGTTTTTATACTAGACCAGAGGCTCACACAGGAGCAAATTCGGCTCCTGTTAATTTTACTTGGACGTAGTGTTATGGAAACCAGAAGTGTACCATTGTCAACACGCTGTCTACAAATTCAAGTTAAGTGTCTATCCGAAACCCGTTTATCATTCATTTATGGCCATTAATGTCAGGATATAGGGTGACCCGGTTAGATCGCGAAATCGCCTCAAACTAAAGGTAATTAAGCCAGGTCTTCATGTTCCATGTACTGTATAGTGTTTTCTCTGATATAGCTTGTCATATATAGGATTCTGGCTTCACAGCTAGCGCACTTTTGACAGGTCAAGACGAGGATGCAAGATTATGTGCACCAGTTACTGGGTGATAGAAGCTACCTCAAAGAGGATAATTTGGTGTCTACACCCTAGTTATACCTGGTGGACTAACCTGCTGTACTATAAGATAAGGAACCTCTTCAATGTATGTAGTTACTGTAGTTTGATTGGCTGCATACATATAAATATAAACCCCCCTAATGTGTAGAGGATCGATTTGTGAGATTGAGATTATTGCAGAAATACAGTCCACTTATCATTATACAAATTGCTATCGAAGTATATAAATTAACGTAAATATAAATTCATATAAATTAAATAAATATAAATCTCACAGGTCGGTTCCCACACAGGCTTGTTCGCATTTGTGTTCCTCACGTGTGCCCCAAAGAATGAGATGATTTGGTAAAATGCTATGCCCAAGATTACTATCCGAGTGCCGGCGGTGGGGTGGTTCAAATAGCCTCGGCTATCACCTCATTATGTCCGGTCGTGATGGTCAAGTGGATTAAGGCGTCTTGTACATACCAGTTGTGTTGCTTCTGGGAGTATGGGTTCGAGTCACTTCTGGGGTGTGAGTTTTCAGTTGCATATTGTCCTGGGGACCATTCAGGCTTGTTCGCATTTGTGTTCCTCACGTGTGCCCCAAAGAATGAGGTGATTTGGTAAAATGCTATGCCCAAGATTACTATCCGAGTGCCGGCGGTGGGGTGGTTCAAATAGCCTCGGCTATCACCTCATTATGTCCGGTCGTGATGGTCAAGTGGATTAAGGCGTCTTGTACATACCAGTTGTGTTGCTTCTGGGAGTATGGGTTCGAGTCACTTCTGGGGTGTGAGTTTTCAGTTATATATATATATATATATATATATATATATATATATATATATATATATATATATATATATATATATATATATATATATATATATATATATATATATATATATATATATATATATATATATATATATATATATATATATATATTGGTGTATACTGGCAGCAGGTTTTCTTTCAAACATGTTTCATTGAATATGACCGCATATTCTGTATTTATTATTGTCTGGTTTAGGGCTTCTATCCCTCTAACTATTTTCTTAGCATCAGGGCTTAATTGAAATAGGAGTTCTCCAAAACTCATTTTCGTACTTTTAAGGTGAAGAAAAGAAGTGATTTACTATAGAGTGTATTACACTTATTTGTATAATTTGCACGACGTTTCGAACCTCCATGGTTCATTCTCAAGTGAACAGATCTTACAATACTAGTTGATTTTATACCCGCATTAGGTCAGGTGATAATACAATGAAGGTGAAAACATGGGGGGATACATAAGGGATAAACATAGGGGCTGCAGAAGGCTTATTGGCCCATACGAGGCATCTCCTATCTAAACACAAAGATTAATCCAGTGTAATTGGCCTGTTATGTTGGACATTGTCTTCTGTGTTGGCATCGATATGTTCTTGTCTTGTCCTTACTCTCATGGTGGGTAGAGTAAATAGTTCCGTGATTTGGGTGTTCATGGTAGGTCGCTCTATTCTTATGTGAATTGCCTCAAGAATTTGTAATCTTCTTGAATCTTGGGTTTTGTCTATTATGCAAGTATTCTTGTTCAACATTTCTCTTGTTAGAGTAATGTCATGGGCTTGTCTCATGTGATTCCTAGGGGCACCTGATTGAAGATGGGATGTCAAACGCCTCGTCAGCTTGGTCGACGTCATACCTATGTACTTACATTGAAGGTTACATCCTTCGTGGGGGCAAGTGTACATGTATACAACGCTTGACTGCTGTAGAGGGTTCTCCGTCGGCTTCGGGCTGTTTTTGATAAGGAGTTCGGAAGTCTTCTTGGTTTTGTAGAATATTATCAGGTTTATGTTTTGGTTAGGAGTAGTGCTTTTTACTCCTTTACGGATTATTTCTTTCATTATTCTTTCCTCTTTTATATGTTCACTGTGCATGGTTGACTTGTAATATAATTTTATTGGGGGTGTTTCAGTAGCAGACAAAAACCAACTGTATACTGCCGTTATGTAGATGACATATTCGTAATAGTAAAAGACTCAGATGAACTAATTGACCTAAAAAGACACCTAGAGAGAGAGTCAGTACTCCGATTTACACATGAAAATAGTGAAAATAACAGTCTGCCATTCTTGGATGTACTAATAACAAAAACAGGAACCTCTTTAAGCACCAACGTATATACCAAGCCCACCAAAATAGGATTATGCCTGAACGGTAGAAGTGAGTGCCCCAAAGATTCAAAGCCAGTGTTCTCAATGCTTATATTCGTCGAGCGCTTACCCTCTGCTCTGAATGGAGCAACGTGAGTAGAGAGTTTGAAAGAGTAACTCAGGTATTGGTGAACAACGGATATAGCAACGCGGAAATAAACGCTGCTATAAGAAGACTCTTGGACCGTTGGTATAATTCAGAACCTAGAACAGAAACCACAACACCCCCAATAAAATTAAATTACAAATCAACCATGCACAGTGAACATATAAAAGAGGAAAGAATAATGAAAGAAATAATCCGTAAAGGAGTAAAAAGCACTACTCTTAACCAAAACATAAACCTGATAATATTCTACAAAACCAAGAAGACTTCCGAACTCCTTATCAAAAACAGCCCGAAGCCGACGGAGAACCCTCTACAGCAGTCAAGCGTTGTATACATGTACACTTGCCCCCACGAAGGATGTAACCTTCAATGTAAGTACATAGGTATGACGTCGACCAAGCTGACGAGGCGTTTGACATGCCATCTTCAATCAGGTGCCCCTAGGAATCACATGAGAGTAGCCCATGACATTACTCTAACAAGAGAAATGTTGAACAAGAATACTTGCATAATAGACAAAACCCAAGATTCAAGAAGATTACAAATTCTTGAGGCAATTCACATAAGAATAGAGCGACCTACCATGAACACCCAAATCACGGAACTATTTACTCTACCCACCATGAGAGTAAGGACAAGACAAGAACATATCGATGCCAACACAGAAGACAATGTCCAAAATAACAGGCCAATTACACTGGATTAATCTTTGTGTTTAGATAGGAGATGCCTCGTATGGGCCAATAAGCCTTCTGCAGCCCCTATGTTTATCCCTTATGTATCCCCCCATGTTTTCACCTTCATTGTATTATCACCTGACCTAATGCGGGTATAAAATCAACTAGTATTGTAAGATCTGTTCACTTGAGAATGAACCATGGAGGTTCGAAACGTCGTGCAAATTATACAAATAAGTGTAATACACTCTATAGTAAATCACTTCTTTTCTTCACCTTAAAAGTACGAAAATGAGTTTTGGAGAACTCCTATTTCAATTAAGCCCTGATGCTAAGAAAATAGTTAGAGGGATAGAAGCCCTAAACCAGAAAATAATGAATACAGAATATGCGGTCATATTCAATGAAATATATATATATATATATATATATATATATATATATATATATATATATATATATATATATATATATATATATATATATATATATATATATATATATATATATATATATATATATACAGATAAGATTGCCTCCCCAAACACACCAAACACCGCCGAGGTAGACCAAGTACGACAATCAGCGACAACAGAAAATTAGGTACCCAAGTCAGCAAGAAAATTGAAGAGGGCAATACAGTCGGGGCACTCAGGTTGATCACAAGTGAGGACAAAATTTTGCCCAGGGATGGAACCACAGCCCAAGCACTGAGAGAAAAACACCCCCTCAGGGCCGTAGGTGGACCTCCCTCACAGGTCAGGCTCGCCCCTAACCAGGAACCTCTCGTCCTCCGGGAGCCAGAGGTTTATAAAGCTATCGTTTCATTTCCCCCGGGCTCCTCAGGAGGCTACACAGGGGTAAGACCTCAACATGTGAAGGAAATGGTGAACCCTGCTCTTGGCCCAGCTGCAGAAGCGCTCCTTACAGAAATCACAACGTTTGTCAACAACTGCCTCGCCGAGTTAATCCCTGATGAAATCAAACCATTCTTCTTTGGTGCATCCCTATGTGCCCTGAAAAAGAAGGGGGGAGGGATCAGACCCATTGCCGTTGGTAATACCCTTCGCCGCCTAGTTGCAAGGGCTGCTGTCAGAAGTATCCGAATGGAAGCTGCAACCCAACCAGCTGGGGTTTGGAGTCCCCCAACGCTGTGAAGCAGCGGCTCATGCTGCACGAGCCTACATTAGCTCTCTTACTGAAGACCAGGCTGTAGTAAAATTAGATTTTAAAAACGCTTTCAACTCGGTCAAAAGGGAAGCAATCCTCACTGCAGTCCAGGAACATTGCCCAAGCATTCTCCCGTTTGTGTCAGCAGGCTACAGCAAAGACTCAACCCTCCTGTTTGGCAAACATGAAGTCACCTCAGCAGAGGGAATTCAACAGGGTGACCCACTTGCACCGTTCCTCTTTTGCATAGTGGTTCGAGAAATTACAACCAGACTATCCAGCGAGCTCAACATCTGGTTCCTGGATAATGGCACTCTGGCAGGCACACAAGATTCCCTGCTAGAAGACCTACAGCTGGTGAAGACACGGGGGGAGTCTATGGGTCTCGTTCTTAACCCCTCCAAGTGCGAAATTATTGCATCCAGTGAAGTAATCATAAGAGCAGTGAAATCAGTTCTACCAGAAGCCTCAGTCGTTAAACCTACCGACAGCACACTACTCGGAGCACCTCTGGGCCACAATGCCATTGCTGCAGTCCTTGACGAAAAGTTTAGAGACCTAAAGAGGATGGAAGAGAGAATTGGGGACTTGGACTCCCACGATGCCCTCTACCTTCTCACAAAGTGCCTTACCTTGCCCAGGCTAACATACTTCTTAAGGTGTGCACCAACTTTTGGCAACCCACTTCTAAATCAATATGATGAGCTCCTCAGGTCAATATTCAGGAAGGCGCTCAACCTAGATTTAGATGACAGTCAGTGGGACCAAGCAACACTACCAGTGAGATTTGGAGGGATAGGCATACGAAAGGCAACTGAGGTAGCACTTCCAGCATTCTTATCCTCATGTACAGCAGCCAACGAATTGGTAGGGCAGATCCTACCAGAGCGTATGAGAGAGACAGCGGGAACTCATGATCAAACGTTCATCGAAGCAGCCAGACAATGGGACACCATTGCACACCCTCAACCCCGACCACAAGTCCCAAAAGACCACAAGCAGGCCCACTGGGATCGCCCCATAATGGAAAAGACTGTCACAGCAATGATTGACAACGCTGATGCTGAAAACAAAGCCTGCCTCCTAGCGGTAACAGCACCCCACGCCGGGGATTTTTTATTTGCTGTGCCCAATGCCGCCCTGGGAACTCGCCTCAGTCATGACGCTCTCCGCATTGGAGTTGCCCTTCGCCTTGCCGCCCCCATCCTCACCGAACATAGGTGCATCTGCGGAACTGCGATGGCAGACCAATATGGTCGTCATGGTCTGGTATGTCGTAAATCACAGGGTAAAATTGCAAGACATGAAGAAGTCAACGACATCATCAAGAGGAGCCTCGCCACAGCCCGCCACAAAGAGAACCACACTTATCCAGACCTAACGACCCTCAGAAGCGCCCTGATGGGGTCACCTTGCTACCTTGGAAGGATGGTAAGCAAGTGGTATGGGACTACACGTGCGCTGCCACACTGGCCAGTACCTACCTCCACTACAGCACACGTGAAAGCGGTGGTGCTGCTTCTTTCAGGGAATCACAGAAAATTATTAAATACAGAGGTCTAGCACACTGCTACAGCTTTGTTCCGATCGGCTCGGAGACCCTCGGTTCATGGGGAAAATGTGCATTGAAGTTCCTGAAGGAATTGGGGGACAAATTGATCAGCGCGACAAAAGACCAGAGAACAAAAAGTTTCTTGTTCCAGCGCCTCAGTGTTGCGATTCAGAGGGGAAATGCCTGTTGCGTCTTTGGCACTAGTCCAACTTCAGAGGAATTCGAAGAAGTGTTTGACTTGCAACAATGATCGAACCCGTCTGTAACATTCATCAATGTTTCCATTGTTGTGTTTTTCAAGAGATCCATAACCTTTAAGCACCTTTTTGCATTATTATTTTTGTATCAACCCATGTATATCTTGTAACCATCAAATGCATAATAAAGCACAAATTTGGATATATATATATATATATATATATATATATATATATATATATATATATATATATATATATATATATATATATTTATATATATATATATATATATATATATATATATATATATATATATATATATATATATATATATATATATATATATATATATATATATATATATATATATATATATGTCGTACCTAGTAGCCAGAACGCACTTCTCAGCCTACTATGCAAGGCCCAATTTGCCTAATAAGCCGAGTTTTCATGAATTAATTGTTTTTCGACTACCTAACCTACCTAACCTAACCTAACCTAACTTTTTTGGCTACCTAACCTAGCCTAACCTATAAAGTTAGTTTAGGTTAGGTTAGGTAGGGTTGGTTAGGTTCGGCCATATATCTAAGTTAATTTTGACTCCAATAAAAAAAAATTGACCTCATACATAATGAAATGGGTAGTTTTATCATTTCATAAGAAACAAAATAGAGAAAATATATTAATTAAGGAAAACTTGGCTTATTAGGCAAATCGGGTCTTTCATAGTAGGCCGAGAAGTGCGTTCTGGCTACTAGGTACGACATATATATATATATATTTTTTTTTTTTTTTTTAAATATGGAAGGGAGTACCACCTCTAGCTGGAAGAAGGGGGACCCATAGCCTCGGAGGAAACCACGCATAACGCATTAGAGGGAATGTTTAGATCCCCTCCAATACAGTTTCTGTGTGCTTTTCTCCTACCACCCCCTTCCTTTTTTATTTTTTGTGCTTTATTATGCATTTGATGGTTACAAGATATACATGGGTTGATACAAAAATAATAATGCAAAAAGGTGCTTAAAGGTTATGGATCTCTTGAAAAACACAACAATGGGAAACATTGATGAATGTCACAGACGGGGTCACAGTATATATATATATATATATATATATATATATATATATATATATATATATATATATATATATATATATATATATATATATATATATATATATATATATATATATATATATATATATATATATATATAAAAAGGAAGGGGGTGGTAGGAGAAAAGCACACAGAAACTGTATTGGAGGGGATCTAAACATTCCCTCTAATGCGTTATGTGTGGTTTCCTCCGAGGCTATGGGTCCCCCTTCTTCCAGCTAGAGTATATATATATATATATATACTCCACCCATATATATATATATATATATATATATAAATATATATATATATATATATATATATATATATATATATATATATATATATATATATATATATATATATATATGTCGTACCTAATAGTTAGAACGCACTTTTCAGCCTACTATGCAAGGCCCGATTTGCCTAATAAGCCAAGTTTTCATGAATTAATATATTTTTTCTAATTTTTTTCTTATGAAATGTTAAAGCTACCCATTTCATTATGTATGAGGTCATTTTTTTTATCGGAGTTAAAATTAACGTAGATATATGACCGAACCTAACCAACCCTACCTAACCTAACCTATCTCTATCAGTTAGGTTACGTTAGGTAGCAGAAAAAGTTAGGTTAGGTTAGGTTAGGTAGTCGAAAAATCATTAATTCATGAAAACTTGGCTTATTAGGCAAATTGGGCCATGCATAGTTGGCTGAGAAGTGCGTTCTGGCTATTAGGTACGACATATATATATATATATATATATATATATATATATATATATATATATATATATAGAAGTGCGTTCTGGCTATTAGGTACGACATATATATATATATATATATATATATATATATATATATATATATATATATATATATATATATATATATATATATATATATATATATATATATACACCACACCCCAGAAGTGACTCCAGAGTTATGATCCGACAATCCTAAGGCGCATAATAGAAGAGCAAATGTATAGCATAGCAGTAGCAGGTGCCACCCACATCTTCACAGACGGATCGGTGGACACAGAAAATGAGAGTGCTGGCGCTGCTCTTTGCACGACCAGCGTACAGGCATATTGGAGACTGGGAGGACTAGTATCATCAACCCAAACTGAGCTGTTTGCCATACAACAGGCATTCGCATATGTGATTGCACAAAACACTCAAAATGCAATCATACACACAGACTCAAAAGCTGCACTTCAAATACTAGGACAAAAACAGTGGAAAGATAATGTGGAAATAATTACAACCATTTTGCATCTTGGAGCAGTCGCTAAAGGCAAAGGACTCAACATAACTTTAAACTGGATCCCATCCCATATTGGAATCCCATTAAATGAAAAAGCTGATGAAATTGCTAAATTGGCAACTCGTCATCCAGTGATACATAAAACAATTCAACCCAGCCTAGAGAACATAAAAAACATCATCACCAAAAAGCTCTCACATCTCAACAAAGCCTACCTGCACCAGAGAATAGCTGAAGGTTCGCCATCTGCAACATGGTATCTTCAGGCAACCAAATTAGAAAGGTTAAATATCCCAAAAGAAATCCACAGGGAAATAGCAGTTAGGTTATATAGACTACGTCTAGGTTACAGATGCAACTGGAAGATTGGTGAACCCCGACAGAGAGAGTGCATCTTCTGCCAAACTGTCACAGAAAAGCCATTACTTCACTATCTTCTGGAATGTGAAGCAACCAATGACCTTAGAAGAGCTTTAAGAGTTCCTGAATCATGCAGTGGCCACCCTGAAGCCACTGCAGCCACTCTCCTGGTCAACAAAGGTGTCCAGCAGCCGGACACCCTCATAAAGACTGTGAAGCAGTATCCTCCCCCGCGATAACAGCTTGATGGTTAAATGCAACCTCAGAATACTGAGAAAAAAAAATTGTACCACTTACGGGCTATTCATGCCCGTGCCACCCCTTGGGTGGCTTAATCTTTATCAATCAATCAATCGAAGTGACTCGAACCCAGACCTCCAGGAGCACTATGTAACAGGTGTACAGGAGGCCTTAACCACTTGACCATCAGTGACCGTACAAGAGACGATGGTAGCCGGGGCTATTTGCCCATCGTCCCGACGGCACTTTGATGGTAATCTTGGGCATAGCTATTTTATCGAATCATCTCACTTTGTGGGGCCACGTGAGCCACACAATAAGAAAATTGTGAGCAACACAATAAATTTGATAAAATAACAATGCCCACGATTACCATCAAATTTATAATGTTGATGGTAATGAACGTTATAGCAAATTGTAACAATTTTATTACAAGTTAGAACAAACGGAAAATAGAGACAGGTACCTTGTGTTTGAAGGGAGCTCCTAGGGAGAACATCAGCCAACAGCCCACACAGTCCGTAAGGCAAAGTACCTCACAAAGCTTCATTTCGATAGATAACCTATTAGAAGCTATCAAAACGACATCGGCCAGAATCTTACAACACACCCCCAAACCAGCCCGCCCCCAGTGCAGCAGCCAAACTATCGGCGCTCCTGAGAAAGGTTAACAACTCTACAGGAACGACCCAAGCATGGCACAACCTCCTTCTGTTTGGCAACATATGTCTAGCCACCCCTGCAAGGAGAAACAAAACCTTAGCTGCCTCAGTCATCAAAGCCATAAATGATTTTCACAATTGGAGGACAACCAGGTGTGCCTTCACACTCGTGGGAGAAACGCCCACTGCAGAAAGAGCCACAATAGTAAATCCGGGGCATCGAAAATTAGAGCAACATCACCAAAAAATAGAAGAAAGAAACACAATTGGAGCAACAAAAGTCATCACCAGTGACGACTCAATTGCTAACAGAGATGATACAACAGTTTGTCCCTAAGGGACAAACACTCACCCAGAGCTCCACGTGAGGATGACATTCTACAAGTTGGGGCTACAGGAGCAGAATCATTCTGGGTGGCCGAACCTGTGATCCATAAAGCTGCCTTGTCTTTCCTAACAGGATCAGCAAATGCTCATAGGACTAAAACACAACGACATCAAAGAAATGCTCAACCCTACACTGGGTGATATTGCACAGGGCCTCCTGGTAGTAGAACTAATCAGATTCACCAACACATGTCTAGCTGGCAACATACCAGAGACCATAAGACCTATATTTTTTGGAGCATTTCTCTGTGCTTTAAGGAAAACGGATGGAGGGATCAGACCAATAACTGTGGGCCATTCACTCCAGCCTCTCATCGCAAAGGCTGCTGCGAGAACAGTTAATCAAACACCGGTCAACATGCTAAAGACAAAAGGCAGTCACAGTGAGAGGTTGTGTTAGCTGGAGCTCCGATTCTAATAACATTATTATTGCAATAATGGAGGGATTTGGTGAGTATGGTTGGAGGTCTGAGAGCAGAGATGGATTCCCTGCGGGAGGAGGTGCGACGGCTGGGACTTCGGGAGGAAACGAAGGAGGAGGCCAGTGTTGACGGGACCTCATTAAGAAGGACTGACGGGACCAGTATTAAAAGTCCTCGTCTTGGCAAGTTGTGAAAGACAGGGGTCTTAAGAAGACCTTGGCAAAACCGACAACTAATAGCCTACACCTAAGGACTTTTAATGCATTTGACGTATTAGAGGACGAGTGCTGTGTTGAACCTGTTGTTCAACGAGGTGGCAAAGACAAAGTAACGAGGAGCATTAAAGCGCAGGTCCCTCAAACTGCTCGAAAGGAAAAGGGAGAATCGAAGCGAATTTTGGTTGTGGGAGATTCAGAGGTGAGGTATTTAGACAGAACGTTTTGTGCCAGAGATAGGGGGAACAGATTAAGGGTTTGCTACCCGGGAGCTGGAATTGGTGATATTGTTGGAAACATGAATGATATTATGACAGGAAATGGGAACAAACCCATTATTTGTATTAGTGCAGGGGGTAATGATGTTGGACGAGTTAGGAGTGAGGAACTAATACAGAGATTCAGGACAGCCATTGAATTAGTTAGGAGCAAGGGAGGAATCCCGATCATATGTGGCATTCTTCCAAGAAAGGGAGTGGGAAATGAATGGATGTCATGGGCACTTGGTGTCAATTGCCGGCTGGAAAGATATTGCAAATCAAATGCAATATCTTTCATAGACAACTGGGAACACTTCTATGGAAGAAATGAAATGTATGCTCGTGATGGGGTGCATCTATCGAGAGCTGGGGTTGTTACTGTTGCGAACTCATTGGAAGAAGTGGTTACAGGTGTTTGTTTGAATTTAAACTGTTAGTAAATAGAGGTATGGGAATTAATTTGGAGGAAGGAGATAATAAAAGTATTTGTTTGTGGGAGAAAGGAATTGGCAAAATGATCAGGGAAAGAGAAGGGCCTCAAAATAACAATTCACTTAGGGTATATTACACTAACAGTAGAAGTCTAAGAAATAAAATTAACGAATTAAATGCTCTTGTCTGCACAGAAAAAATAGATATTATTGCACTTACCGAAACGTGGATGAATGTAGAAAATAGAGAACTATTAGCTGAATATCAAATCAATGGATTTAAACTATTTCACACAGATAGATATATTAGACGAGGAGGGGGAGTAGCCATATATGTTAGGGACAATTTGAAATGTAGTCTCAAAGAGGGAATCAAAACTGAGCCACACTAAGAAACTATTTGGATAGAATTATACGAAAAAGCAAATAATATTATAATAGGAGTTATATATAGGACACCAAATTTAGACAGAATGGAAGCAAAGCATCTATGGGATGAAATATCTAGGGCATCTAGATCTAACAGTATTTACGTCATGGGTGACTTTAATTTTAGTGGAATAAACTGGTTGAACAAAACAGGGAATAGTGAAGCAGAAGATTTTCTAGAATTAATTGACGATTGCTTTCTTACGCAACACATTAAGGAACCAACACGGGAAAATAATATTTTAGATTTAGTGTTAACTAACAGGGAAACAAATTAATGACATCGAAATAGGGAGTGAGCTAGGGAACAGTGATCACAAAGAAATCAGATTTAGCATAGAATGGAATAGACCTGTAGGAGAAAATTCTGTTAAAGTGCCAGATTTTCGAAAAGCTGATTTTAATATCCTAAGAAATTCTTTGGGTCAAATTGATTGAAAAGTCTTGGGTATGGGATTGGGGCCGGTCTTGGAGCGAGACATGAACCCAGCGATAGGTGACGTAAATGGGGATTTCGATGTGAATTCAATATATAACTTCTTTAAGAATATTCTAAACAAAGCACAGGAACGTAGTATACCATACAAATTGAATAGATCGAATACTAATGACCCAAAGTGGATAACAAAGAATTTGAAGAACCTTATAGGCAAAAAGAGAGCTTGGTACAAAAGGATTAAAAATGGCGAGGTCACTTTAGAACAGGAATTCGTACAACTGGTTAGAAATGTTAAAAAAGAGATAAGGAAAGCAAAAAGAAACTATGAAGTTCGCATAGCAGGGCAAGCAAAGACAAATCCTAAAGGGTTTTTTTCAGTTATATCGTACTAAGACTAGGGAAAGGATAGGTCCAATAAAAACTGAGACAGGTCAAATAACAGATAGTGATGAAGAGATGAGTAGTATTTTTAATAAATATTTTGTATCTGTATTTACTAAAGAGGAACTTAACAATATGCCTTCAGCCGAACAAGTC
The DNA here is from genome assembly GCF_040958095.1 of Procambarus clarkii. Taxonomy (NCBI): domain Eukaryota; kingdom Metazoa; phylum Arthropoda; class Malacostraca; order Decapoda; family Cambaridae; genus Procambarus; species Procambarus clarkii. The sequence continues at coordinate 42,015,276 of NC_091167.1, read as the reverse complement.
TATGTGGGTGGGGACGAGGACAGGTTGACGAGTTTAACAGTTACCAGGGAGGATGTTCTTAAACAAATAGTAAAACTCAAACCAAACAAATCCCCAGGGCCGGATGAAGTGTTTGCCAGGGTGCTTAAAGAATGCAAAAAGGAACTTTGTGACCCACTGTCAACCATATTTAATAAATCAATAGAGTCAGGCAGAGTGCCAGAGTTTTGGAAAGTTGCTAATGTGATACCAGTTTTTAAGAAAGGAGATAGATCACTTGCGTCTAACTATCGACCAATTAGCCTAACGTCTATTGTGGGAAAGTTACTCGAATCTATAATAGCAAATAAAATTCGTCTTCATCTTGAAAAACATAAAATAATAATTGAGTCGCAACATGGTTTATAAATGGCCGTTCATGTTTAACAAATTTGTTATCTTTTTATTCTAGCATAGTTGAGGCAGTTGATAGTGGTAAGGATTGTGATGTTGTGTACCTTGACTTTAGCAAAGCTTTTGATACAGTGCCACATGAAAGACTGATTTAAAAGATAGAGGCTCATGGTATTGGGGGTGCTATATTAAACTGGATTAGGGCATGGCTATACCAAAGGAAACAGAGAGTTAGTATAAATGGAGTCAAGTCAGAGTGGGAAAATGTTGTAAGTGGAGTGCCTCAAGGCTCTGTCCTGGGACCTCTTTTGTTTATAATATATATAAATGATTTAGATTCAGGTTTGAGTAGCAACATTTGCAAATTTGCCGATGATACGAAAATCGGTAGGGAAATTAACTCGGAGGAGGACTCACAATCACTTCAAGTTGATCTAGATAGGGTTTTGAAATGGTCAAAGGATTGGCAGATGCAGTTTAATGCTGATAAATGTAAAGTTCTGAGGTTAGGTAATGATGATAGAGTTACAAGATACGAGCTAGATGGTGTTGAGATTGCGAAGTCGGATTGCGAAAGGGATCTGGGAGTTATGTTTAGTAAGAATTTAAAACAAAAGGATCAATGCATAAATGTTCGTAATAAGGCAAATCGGACACTTGGATTTATTAATCGCAGCGTTAGTAACAAGACACCTGGTGTGGTTCTCAAGCTATATCTTGCTCTAGTTAGGCCCCATTTAGATTTTGCGGTTCAGTTTTGGTCGCCATATTATAGAATGGATATAAATTCACTTGAACGTGTCCAGCGTAGGATAACTAAGTTAATTCCTCAAATTAGAAATCTTTCATATGAAGAAAGATTAACAAAGCTTAAGTTGCATTCACTGGAAAGGCAAAGAGTTAGGGGTGACATGATAGAGGTTTACAAGTGGGGGAATTGACATAACAAAGGGGATAATAATAGGGTATTAAAAGTATCAACACAAGACAGAACACGAAACAATGGGTATAAATTGGATAAGTTTAGATTTAGGAAAGACTTGGGTAAATACTGGTTCAGTACCAGGGTTGTTGATTTGTGGAACCAATTGCCGCGTAACATTGTGGAGGTGGGGTCCCTCGATTGTTTCAAGCATGGGTTGGACATGTATATGAGTGGGATTGGGTGGTTATAAATAGGAGCTGCCTCGTATGGGCCAATAGGCCTTCTGCAGTGGCCTTTGTTCTTATGTTCAATAATATCTATTTTTTCTGTGCAGACAAGAGCATTTAATTCGTTAATTTTATTTCTTAGACTTCTACTGTTAGTGTAATATACCCTAAGTGAATTGATATTTTGAGGCCTTTCTCTTTCCCTGATCATTTTGCCAATTCCTTTCTCCCACAAACACATACTTTTATTACCTCCTTCCTCCAAATCAATTCCCATACCTCTATTTACTAACAGTTTAAACCCAAACAAACACCTGTAACCACTTCTTCCAATGAGTTCGCAACAGCAACAACCCCAGCTCTCGATAGATGCACCCCATCACGAGCATACATTTCATTTCTTCCATAGAAGTGTTCCCAGTTGTCTATGAAAGATATTGCATTTGATTTGCAATATCTTTCCAGCCGGCAATTGACACCAATTGTCCTCGACATCCATTCATTTCCCACTTTTTTTCTTGGAAGAATGCCACATATGATCGGGATTCCTCCCTTGCTCCTAACTAATTCAATGGCTGTCCTGAATCTCTGTATTAGTTCCTCACTCCTAACTCGCACAACATCATTACCCCCTGCACTAATACAAATAAAGGGTTTGTTTCCATTTCCCGTCATAATATCATTCATGTTTCCAACAATATCACCAATTCCCGCTCCCGGATAGCAAACCCAAAATCTGTTCCCCCTATCTCTGGCACAAAACGTTCTGTCTAAATACCTCACCTGGGAATCTCCCACAACCAAAATTCACTTTGATTCTCCCTTTTCCTTTCGAGCAGTGTGAGGGACCTGCGCTTCAATGCTCCTCGTTGCTTTGCCTCCTCTTTGAACAACAGGTTCACCACAGCACTCGTCCTCTAATACGTCAAATGCGTTAAAAGTCCTTAGATGTAGGCTATTAGTTGTCGGTTTTGCCAAGGTCTTCATAAGACCCCTGTCTTTCACAACTTGCCAAGACGAGGTCTCCTTATTACTGGTTCCGTCAGTCCTTCTTAATGAGGTCCCGTCAACACTGACTTCCTCCTTTGTTTCCTCCCGAAGTCTCAGCCATCGTACCTCCTCCTGCAGGGAATCCATCTCTGCTCTCAGAGCTCCAACCAGACTCAGATGCTTTGCTTCCATTCTGTCTAAATTTGGTGGCCTATATATAACTCCTATTATAATATTATTTGCTTTTTCGTTTAATTCTATCCAAATAGTTTCTGTGTGTGGCTCAGTTTTGATTCCCTCTGAGACTACATTTCAAATTGTCCCTAACATATATGGCTACTCCCTCTCCTTGTCTAATATATCTATCTGTGTGAAATAGTTTAAATCCATTTATTTGATATTCAGCTAATAGTTCTCTAATTTCTACATTCATCCACGTTTCGGTAAGTGCAATAATATCTATTTTTTCTGTGCAGACAGGAGCATTTAATTCGTTAATTTTATTTCTTAGACTTCTACTGTTAGTGTAATATACCCTAAGTGTATTGTTATTTTGAGGCCCTTCTCTTTCCCTGATCATTTTGCCAATTCCTTTCTCCCACAAACACATACTTTTATTACCTCCTTCTTCCAAATCAATTCCCATACCTCTTATCCAATATCAACTTATCCAATTTACACCCATTGTTTCGTGTTCTGTCTTGTGTTGATACTTTTAATGCTCTATTAATATCCTCCTTGTTATGTAGATTCATCCACTTATACACCTCCATCATGTCACCAATAATTCTTCGCCTTTCTAGAGTATGTAATTTAAGAGTATTGAAGTAATTTAAGCTTTATCAATCTTTCTTCATATGACAGGTTGCTAATTAGCGGGATTAACTTTGCCATCCTACGCTGGACGCGTTCTAGTGAATTTATATCCCTTCTATAGTACTGCGACCGAAACTGAACTGCATAATCCTAATGGGGCCGAACCATTTAGGTCCCATTCAGCTATATCTTCAGCAAGATATAGCTGAAGAACAAAATCAGGCGTCTTATTAATAACGCTTCGATAATAAATCCCAATGTCTTTATTAGCCTTATTACGAACATTTATGCATTGATTTTTGGGTTTAAAATTTTTACTAATCATAATTCCCAGATCCCTTTCGCAATCCGACTTCGCAATCTCAACACCATCTAGCTCGTATCTTGTAACTCTGTCATCATTACCTAGCATCAAACCTTACATTTATCGGCATTAAACTGCATCTACCAATCTTTGGACCATTTTAAAACCCTATTTAGATCGTCTTGGAGTGATAGCGAGTCTTTTCTGTGTATATTCCCCTCCTGATTTTTATATCATCGGCAAAGTTGCAAAAGTTGCTGCTCAAACCTGAATCTAAATTATTTATATCTATTATAAATAACAGAGGTCCCAGGACAGAGCCTTGCGGCACTATACTTTTCTCAGTCTGATTTAACCCTCATTTAAACTAACTGTTTCATTTGGTATAGCGATGCCCTAATCAAACTTAATGTAGCACCCCCAATACCATGAGCCTCTATCTTTTTAATCAATCTTTATGTGGCACTGTATCGAAAGCTTTGCTAAAGTCAAGGTACACAACATCATAAACCTTACCACTATCAACAACCTCAACTATGCTGGAATAAAATTATAGCAAATTTGTTAAACATGAACGGCCATGTTGTGAATCATTTATTAATATATGTTTTTCAAGATGAAGACGAATTGTATTTGCAATTATCGATTCAAGTAACTTTCCCACAATAGATGTTAGGCTAATTGGCCGATAGTTTGACACAAGTGATCTATCTCTTTTATAAAAATTGGTACCACATTAGCAACCTTCCATGACTCTGGCACTCTGCCTGTCTCTAATGATTTATTAAATATGGTAGACAATGACTCGCCATGCTCCTCTTTGCATTCCTTAATAAGCACCCTGCCAAACACTTCGTCTGGCTCTGGGAATTTGTTTGGCTTGAGTTTCACCATTTGTTTAATAACATCCTCCCTGGTAACTGCTAAACTAGTCAACCTGTCCTCTTCCCCACTCACAGACTATTTTGGCTGAAGGCATAATGTTCAGTTCCTCTTTAGTAAATACAGAGATAAAATATTTATTAAAAATACTACTCATCTCTTCGTCATTATCAGTTGTCTGACCTGTCTCAGAATTTTAATGGACCTATTGTTACGGCCCTACTGGGATGCAACTGGGTTCTTCTCTGATGGTAGTAGAGTTTGAGAATCCGGGCCCCAAGTTAGTAGAGGATTTCAAGGGGTATGTTCCGTAACGCAAGTAAAACTAAAACTTCCACCACTGTAATTGAAAGTCATAAAAGGGAATTATTACTACACAATGTACAATGAGGTCTCCCTCTCTGAAGGCGCTCAACACTCGGCGATGCTTCTTCTAGGTAGCCCTGGTCTCGGCTTCCGTGGCTCATGATAAATCCACGATAACTCTACGACGGAATCTACCCTGGCCACTGGCCAGCCAAATCACAGTCCCACTGGGTGCTTCGTCGTGGAGGCCTTCAACCACAATCCAGCCTGTAGCTGGCAGGTACCGATCAGCTCCGCTGTATAGGCCACTCCACGACCGATACTTAGGGTTGTGTGCCCTAGCCAGGAGCCACGTGTGACTCGCTGGTCACTCTCCTCATACAGCACCCCAGTGGGTGGTCTCTTCCACCAGCCAACCCCGGATAAGGCGATTCCCAACACTGCCACGCCTCAGGCAGGCTATTACTCTCAACAGAGTTCGTCGGGGGGTGACTCACAGCTTCTTCAACAGTGAAGAGACCTTGGCTGCCTTGGGTAGACTGGTCCATCGTCCAACACAGCAGTCGCAGGTCGACTCTGCAATCAGACACGTCATTAATACTGGGACGCTTCAGTCACAAGCTTAGACAGAAACGTCCACCTCTTCACTCCATAGATGGCGTTCACTGTCTAAGCACTACCTCACCAGAGGTCAGCAGCAGCTACGTCTGGAGTCGACTAGGACAGGAATCCAGCACCTGTTGCCGGCATATCCTGTCACCACTAGATGGCGTCGTCCATGTGGAGTGGGTTTTGGGAGCGGACTCACAGATGGCGTTGTCGTCACTGCTCCATGCTCCGACGCTGGACTCGGGTCCGTAACACCTCCTCACCAAAAAGAATTTGGTTTGGGTTTCTATAAAAGAGAAAACAAACCAAATTAGTACAGGGGTACAACTCCAAGCGGACTCACATATACAATGGACTGGAGTGGCGAGGATGTCTTGTCCGCAAAACTGTCCTAATGAGAGATTCAGGCAGAAGGAAAACTTGAGGATCATAGGTGATGTCCTACCTGACGTGACTTCATACAGCCTCACTGAGATAGCAATCAGGGGCATAGTCTTCTTACGTGTCTCGAGTAAGGATCGGCACAGGCGTGATCTGGGGTGAATCGACACCTCCCTGTGTCGTGGCACCGTTGGTGGCTGGTCACAGACGGCATTTCTTATACCGGTCCGGTAGTCCTTCAGGGAGATGGGAACTTGGAATACAGGGGACAGATGATTTGGAGTGACAGCGATAGTTGTTAATTCGGTACTTACAGCATAAACGTCTACTAGGCCCACACCTAGTTCCAACAGAGCTGCTTGTAGATTGAAGATGGTGTCTGCTCTGCCACCGTCATGTCGACCAACGTTCCGTATAATGCTGAATCCAGGCTCAGCAATCACATGGGGGTGTCAACCTGTCGGAAACAGTCACTCATAATATCATTTCTCATACCTCCTGTATCCACCATCACCTTCCAGGTCCCTTCTTCGACTGCAACACTCACAGTGCAAGTCTCTAATCCCTGGGGTCCCTTCATGATGTTCATGGGAGCCATCATCTGTCAGGTCGTCCACTGGTCTTTACTTAAAATACACACAAGAATTATACAAAATACCGCCAAGAAACATTTAGGAATAAGTTTCATGAGCCTATTACGTCCATAGCTGGCGATCTCCATTAGCCTGGCTTGGATCAAAGAGGGCACTAGAGCCTGCACACTTACCTCACATACCTCTGACGTCTGGAGAATCTCTGGCCGGTTCAGTGAACGTTGTACCTTGCCATACCGCAAGTACTCATGTGCCTTCACTCCAGACTCTTGGGTATCCGTGGGTGCTTGTACACGAGGCCTCTCCTCTTGCTCAGTCGCTTCTGTCATCATAACCTCATGTTTCTTGTCGGGAGAAGAATCAGGAGAACCTATTAGAATGCTCTCGATCGGTTGGGTAGAGGAAGGATTAAAAAAGTTATATAATTGTACATCCGCCTGTATCTGGATACCACTGTTTCCTGTTACCTCAGGCCTTTTTGCTGTTCTGGCTGACTCGTCCGCAATCTTGAGATGATCGTCGTTCCAACCTGTCACCAAGTCGTTGGCTAGTATTACGTCAATCCCAGCTATAGGCAGGGTATCAACTACTGCCAACGCACATGTGCCGCTGAAGTAAGGCGAGTCTAGATGTACCGGCACTAAGGGGGCAACGTACTGCGTCATAGGAAACCCAACCAGGACAACCTTTTGTCTCCCGTCTACACTCACACCCTCGGGTAACGAGTCTCTCACGATCAGGGACTGGGCTGCTCCACTATCTCTGAGCACTACAACTGATCTACCAGTATGATCACTCGTTACATACCCGCCTGAAGTGTGAGGGGCAAACAATCCTAGTCCTTCCTGACTAGTCAGAGACTGGGTTCCTACTGGTGGTGTCACACAGCCCATCAGCATCACCTCCCTACGTGGACCGCTACCACTTCTGCCTCGGCACATAGCAGCAACGTGTCCTTTCTGCCCACAAGTCCAACACACTACATTCCTCCTTGGACTACGGTGTTTCGGACTGCTAGGACTAATCCTTCGGGGACTACTTGGGGGCGTCTTCATAGCGCTTTGTGGGACGGGTCTTTTCTTCTTGACGAGGTCTGCCAAACAGACGTGGATAACTCCTAGGGACATACCTAGTGGAAGACCTATGCGTCAAGATGTATTCTTCAGCCATAGTGGCTGCTGCACTTAAGGTCTGTACCTGTTGCTCTTCTAGGTATGTCTTCAGATCCCCAGACAGACATTCCTTAAAATCCTCCAACAAAACGAGCTGTTCGAGTTCTTCTTTTGTCTTCACCTTCCGAGAGGCACACCACTCCTGGAAAAGCCGTTCCTTGATGGCCGCGAACTCGGTGAACGTGTGCTCCAAGGTCTTTTTCAGGTTCCTGAACTTCTGCCTGTAAGCCTCGGGCACCAACTGAAAGCCATGAGCACTACCTTCACCTTGTCATAATCACAGGAGTCATCAAGGGACAACGTGGAGTAGGCGACATGGGCCTTCCCAGTCAAGACGGACTGTATCATGATGGCCCAATTCTCCTTTGGCCATTCCAAAGAGGCTGCAACCTTCTCGAAAGCAGCGAAGAACTTCGAAACTTCTTTGTTGAATTTCGGGACCATTTTGATATTCCTTACCGGATCGAAACCACTCGTTTCCGTTGTTTTCCTCCGACCACCTAATCGCAATACTTCTAACTCGTGTCTTCTTTCCTTTTCCTCTGTCTCGTCGTTCTTGCCTTTCTTTTTCCCTTTCTTCTCTTTCTCGCTCTTCTCGTTCTCTTTTCTTTCTTCCCTTTCTCGCTCTTCTTTCCTCTCTTCTAATTCTAAACGCCTCATTTCCATTTCTTTATCTTTCAATTCTCGTTCTATTTCTAATTTCTTCCATTCTATCTCACGATTTATTTCTAAGGCACGCATTTTGACAGTTAGAAAGCTTATATTCAGCTCACCTGCATCACTTTCAATGTCACTACCTTTATCTTCCTTTTCAGTGGAAGCTACCTCCTCACTTTCCTTTGTACTCTGTGCCTTGCTTTCCTGTTTTTCCCCGGCCTTCAAATGTTTGTGGACCTTTGACAAGATCTCTACACGGGAATCACTTGCACGTATTTTTATCTCCAGATATGCGCTCACTAGCACCAGTTCTTGTTTTCCCAGATATTTCAATCTGGCAAGACAGTCCTTCTTGTTCAGATAGTCCTGAACATCGTCCAGATCTTCGAGGGTCACTTTTTCCGCCATTGTCACTTAAGTGGAGTACGAACACTCAACATGTAGCCTCACTTGAGCACTAAACACCGAGCACTGTACTACGCCAATACTGCACTTTATCGCACCTAACACCTCGCTTGCCAATATTGCACGTAATCACACCGAGCACCGCACTCTACAATATTGCACTAAATCACACTGAGCACCGCACTCTCCAATATTGCACTAAATCACAGGGAGCACCGCACTCGTCAATATTGCACTTAATCACACCGCACTGAACGGGACGTATAACGTCCTAATAAGTACCAACAGGGAAATTATTTACAGGGGATTGCACTACGTCACCACCCCTGTCAAACATACTTGACAAGGGGTCGGATCCCGCTGGGGATGCCAATTATGTTACCCCTACTGGGACGCAACCGGGTTCTTCGCTGACGGTAGTAGAGTTTGGGAATCCGGCCCCAAGTTAGTAGAGGCTTTCAAGGGGTGTGTTCCGTAATGCAAGTAAAACTAAAGGGGAAGGGATACAAATATTCCAATTTTCCGATATATATTTCCACCACCGTAATTGAAAGTCATAAAAGGGAATTATTACTACACAATGTACAATGAGGTCTCCCTCTCTGAAGACGCTCAACACTCGGCGATGCTTCTTTTATGTTACAGCCCTACTGGGAGGCAACCGGGTCCTTCTCTGATGTTAGTAGAGTTTTGGAATCCGGCCCCAAGTTAGTAGAGGCTTTCAAGGGGTGTGTTCCGTAACGCAAGTAAAACTAAAGGGGGCGGGATACAAGTATTCCAATTTTTCGATATATATTTCCATCACCGTAATTGAAAGTCATAAAAGGGAATTATTACTACCCAATGTACAATGAGGTCTCTCTCTCTGAAGACGCTCAACACTCGGCGATGCTTCTTCTAGGTAGCCCTGGTCTCGGCTTCCGTGGCTCACGATGAATCCACGATAACTCTACGACGAATCTACCCTGGCCACAGGCCAGCCAAATCACAGTCCCACTGGGTGCTTTGTCGTGGAGGCCTTCAACCACAATCCAGCCTGTAGCTGGCAGGTACCGATCAGCTCCGCTGTATAGGCCACTCCACGACCGATACTTAGGGTTGTGAGCCCTAGCCAGGAACCTCGTGTGACTCACTGGTCACTCTCCTCATACAGCACCACAGTGGCTAGTCTCTTCCACCAGCCAACCCCGGATAAGGCGATTCCCGACACTGCTACGCCTCAGGCAGGCTATTACTCTCAACAGAGTTCGTCCAGGGGTGGCTCACAGCTTCTTCAAAGCAGACTGGTGAGGAGACCTTGGCTGCCTTGGGTAGACTGGTCCATCGTCCAACACAGCAGTCCCAGGTCGACTCTGCAATCAGACACGTCATTAATACTGGGAAGCTTCACTCACAAGCTTAGACAGAAACGTCCACCTCTTCACTCCATAGATGACGTTCACTGTCTAAGCACTACCTCACCAGAGGTCAGCAGTGGCTACGTCGCGAGTCGACTAGGACAGGAATCCAGCACCTGTTGCCGGCATATCCTGTCACCACTAGATGGCGTCGTCCATTTGGAGTGGGTTTCGGGAGCGGACTCACAGACGGCGTTGTCGTCACTGCTCCGTGCTCCGAATCTGGACTCGGGTCCGTAACACCTATCCTTTCCCTAATCTTTGTTCGATATAACTGAAAAAAAAACTTTAGGATTTCTCTTTGCTTGGCCTGCTATGTGAACTTCATAGTTTCTTATTGCCCTCCTTATCTCTTTTTTAACGTTTCTAAGCAGTTGGACGATTTCTAATTCTAAACTGACTTCCCCAATCCTAATCCTGTTGTACCAAGCTCTCTATCTACTTACAAGGTTCTTCAACATCTGGTTCTTGGATGATGGTACTCTACCTGGTTCCCAAGACTCCCTCCTGGAGGACATCAGAATAATCGAGGAGCAAGGTGCAATTTTTGGCCTCACCCTGAACCCTTTTAAGTGCGAAGTAATATGTTCCAACCAGGCCATCATAGAGAGAATAGAGGGTCTTCTGCCAAATATCCATATAACTAAACCTGAAAACAAAACACTCCTAGGAGCCCCCCCCCCCCCGGGGTTGAAAACCATCGATGAGGCCCTTGATTAGAAAATTGCCGACCTTGAAAGGATGGATGGGAAGATTGAGGATATTGATGCTCATGATGCATTTTACCTCATCACCAGATGCCTGACCCTCCCCAGATTAACCTACTTTCTGAGGTGTTCACCATTCTACAGAAGCCAAAAACTAGGTTAATATGGTCTCTTACTGAAATGGATGCTAGAAAAAGCCCTCAACCTCTCTCTCAATTACTTAGAGTGGAAACAAGCCTCTTTCCCCGTAAGTCATGGGGTGGGGGGGGGGGTGGGGGGGGCTAGAAGTGCGAACTGCAACGCAAACCGCTGTACTAGTCTTCCTGCCCTCCTCCTCGACATCCGACAATTTTGTGAAGGAAATGCTACCTGCTACTTAGGTCAGCTGGCAGGTGTACTCGATCCCAATTTAATACACTGCCACCAAGGAAGGCCTCTCGTGCAGGCTAGTCACTTTAACCACCACCATCAAAAGCCCACAAGCAATCCAGCTGGGGTGTATACAGAGACACTGGATCATTGTAGACATTGCACCCAGGCACTGCAGAGTGCCTGGGTGCTGCAACAACACAACAAGACATTGCTCGCCTCACAGCAGTAGCAGCCCCACATGCAGGTGACTTCTTGTTAGCAACAAGAAGGCATTGCATTGTAGCACCATGAGGCATTGATAGCGAGGCAACTCCTCTTGTTCCAACATGTACGTCATGTCCAAACTTGACAAGCAACTGTGACACAACTGCTAGACTTAACACACGCATTGCTGTTTTTTTGTCACTAAATACACGTTGAAACTGTTCAGCACAGTTGCATCCACATAGTGAAAAAAACATTTTCTTTGTCCACTTGACACTTTTCCGCACATATTCCACAGCACCAATCATCATGCCACATTTGTCAACCAAACGCTTATTTACATTATAGTTCAAGCTACAGTTTGATGTATACAGTTTTCGTTTTGGTGTATGGCAACCTTGCCACTGTCAACCATGTCGCAAGTGAGACCAGTCGTCAGCATGTTCACTTCACGTGTGTTTTTCCACCTCACTGCTAAAACTCGGTCACTTTTTCTTAGCTGACACTCACCTACTGCAACAGTTTGATCAAACACAGACATTTCTCGCCTTCGTAACTTGACTGTGTCACAAAATCCAGTATTATGATCTAGTAGGAACCTTGTCAGCATGGGACTGGCATAATAATTGTCTGTAATTAATATCAATAATTAATATCATAAATATATAATGTGCCTCTTGTTCAGTAGTGGAGCCATCAGCGTCTTTACCACACTGCCTGGAAATCCCAAGTGGAGCGTGAATGTTTTGGTTAGGAGTAGTGCTTTTTACTCCTTTACGGATTATTTCTTTCATTATTCTTTCCTCTTTTATATGTTCACTGTGCATGGTTGACTTGTAATATAATTTTATTGGGGGTGTTTCAGTAGCAGACAAAAACCAACTGTATACTGCCGTTATGTAGATGACATATTCGTAATAGTAAAAGACTCAGATGAACTAATTGACCTAAAAAGACACCTAGAGAGAGAGTCAGTACTCCGATTTACACATGAAAATAGTGAAAATAACAGTCTGCCATTCTTGGATGTACTAATAACAAAAACAGGAACCTCTTTAAGCACCAACGTATATACCAAGCCCACCAAAATAGGATTATGCCTGAACGGTAGAAGTGAGTGCCCCAAAGATTCAAAGCCAGTGTTCTCAATGCTTATATTCGTCGAGCGCTTACCCTCTGCTCTGAATGGAGCAACGTGAGTAGAGAGTTTGAAAGAGTAACTCAGGTATTGGTGAACAACGGATATAGCAACGCGGAAATAAACGCTGCTATAAGAAGACACTTGGACCGTTGGTATAATTCAGAACCTAGAACAGAAACCACAACACCCCCAATAAAATTAAATTACAAATCAACCATGCACAGTGAACATATAAAAGAGGAAAGAATAATGAAAGAAATAATCCGTAAAGGAGTGCACTACTCTTAACCAAAACATAAACCTGATAATATTCTACAAAACCAAGAAGACTTCCGAACTCCTTATCAAAAACAGCCCGAAGCCGACGGAGAACCCTCTACAGCAGTCAAGCGTTGTATACATGTACACTTGCCCCCACGAAGGATGTAACCTTCAATGTAAGTACATAGGTATGACGTCGACCAAGCTGACGAGGCGTTTGACATGCCATCTTCAATCAGGTGCCCCTAGGAATCACATGAGAGAAGCCCATGACATTACTCTAACAAGAGAAATGTTGAACAAGAATACTTGCATAATAGACAAAACCCAAGATTCAAGAAGATTACAAATTCTTGAGGCAATTCACATAAGAATAGAGCGACCTACCATGAACACCCAAATCACGGAACTATTTACTCTACCCACCATGAGAGTAAGGACAAGACAAGAACATATCGATGCCAACACAGAAGACAATGTCCAACATAACAGGCCAATTACACTGGATTAATCTTTGTGTTTAGATAGGAGATGCCTCGTATGGGCCAATAAGCCTTCTGCAGCCCCTATGTTTATCCCTTATGTATCCCCCCATGTTTTCACCTTCATTGTATTATCACCTGACCTAATGCGGGTATAAAATCAACTAGTATTGTAAGATCTGTTCACTTGAGAATGAACCATGGAGGTTCGAAACGTCGTGCAAATTATACAAATAAGTGTAATACACTCTATAGTAAATCACTTCTTTTCTTCACCTTAAAAGTATGAAAATGAGTTTTGGAGAACTCCTATTTCAATTAAGCCCTGATGCTAAGAAAATAGTTAGAGGGATAGAAGCCCTAAACCAGAAAATAATAAATACAGAATATGCGGTCATATTCAATGAAATATATTATATATATATATATATATATATATATATATATATAACTGAAAACTCACACCCCAGAAGTGACTCGAACCCATACTCCCACAACTGGTATGTACAGGGACGCCTTAATCCGCTTGACCATCACGACCGGACATAAGGAAGTGATAGCCGAGGCTATATGAACCACTTCCCCGCCGGCACTCGGATGGTAATCTTGGGCATAGCATTTTATCAAATCACCTCATTCTTTGGGGCACACGTGAGGAACACAAATGCAAACAAGCCTGAATGGTCCCCAGGACTATATACAACTGAAAACTCACACCCCAGAAGTGACTCGAACCCATACTCCCACAACTGGTATGTACAGGGACGCCTTAATCCGCTTGACCATCACGACCGGACATAAGGAAGTGATAGCCGAGGCTATATGAACCACTTCCCCGCCGGCACTCGGATGGTAATCTTGGGCATAGCATTTTATCAAATCACCTCATTCTTTGGGGCACACGTGAGGAACACAAATGCAAACAAGCCTGAATGGTCCCCAGGACTATATACAACTGAAAACTCACACCCCAGAAGTGACTCGAACCCATACTCCCACAACTGGTATGTACAGGGACGCCTTAATCCGCTTGACCATCACGACCGGACATAAGGAAGTGATAGCCGAGGCTATATGAACCACTTCCCCGCCGGCACTCGGATGGTAATCTTGGGCATAGCATTTTATCAAATCACCTCATTCTTTGGGGCACACGTGAGGAACACAAATGCAAACAAGCCTGAATGGTCCCCAGGACTATATACAACTGAAAACTCACACCCCAGAAGTGACTCGAACCCATACTCCCACAACTGGTATGTACAGGGACGCCTTAATCCGCTTGACCATCACGACCGGACATAAGGAAGTGATAGCCGAGGCTATATGAACCACTTCCCCGCCGGCACTCGGATGGTAATCTTGGGCATAGCATTTTATCAAATCACCTCATTCTTTGGGGCACACGTGAGGAACACAAATGCAAACAAGCCTGAATGGTCCCCAGGACTATATACAACTGAAAACTCACACCCCAGAAGTGACTCGAACCCATACTCCCACAACTGGTATGTACAGGGACGCCTTAATCCGCTTGACCATCACGACCGGACATAAGGAAGTGATAGCCGAGGCTATATGAACCACTTCCCCGCCGGCACTCGAGCGGATTAAGGCGTCCCTGTACATACCAGTTGTGGGAGTATGGGTTCGAGTCACTTCTGGGGTGTGAGTTTTCAGTTGTATATAGTCCTGGGGACCATTCAGGCTTGTTTGCATTTGTGTTCCTCACGTGTGCCCCAAAGAATGAGGTGATTTGATAAAATGCTATGCCCAAGATTACCATCCGAGTGCCGGCGGGGAAGTGGTTCATATAGCCTCGGCTATCACTTCCTTATGTCCGGTCGTGATGGTCAAGCGGATTAAGGCGTCCCTGTACATACCAGTTGTGGGAGTATGGGTTCGAGTCACTTCTGGGGTGTGAGTTTTCAGTTGTATATAGTCCTGGGGACCATTCAGGCTTGTTTGCATTTGTGTTCCTCACGTGTGCCCCAAAGAATGAGGTGATTTGATAAAATGCTATGCCCAAGATTACCATCCGAGTGCCGGCGGGGAAGTGGTTCATATAGCCTCGGCTATCACTTCCTTATGTCCGGTCGTGATGGTCAAGCGGATTAAGGCGTCCCTGTACATACCAGTTGTGGGAGTATGGGTTCGAGTCACTTCTGGGGTGTGAGTTTTCAGTTGTATATAGTCCTGGGGACCATTCAGGCTTGTTTGCATTTGTGTTCCTCACGTGTGCCCCAAAGAATGAGGTGATTTGATAAAATGCTATGCCCAAGATTACCATCCGAGTGCCGGCGGGGAAGTGGTTCATATAGCCTCGGCTATCACTTCCTTATGTCCGGTCGTGATGGTCAAGCGGATTAAGGCGTCCCTGTACATACCAGTTGTGGGAGTATGGGTTCGAGTCACTTCTGGGGTGTGAGTTTTCAGTTGTATATAGTCCTGGGGACCATTCAGGCTTGTTTGCATTTGTGTTCCTCACGTGTGCCCCAAAGAATGAGGTGATTTGATAAAATGCTATGCCCAAGATTACCATCCGAGTGCCGGCGGGGAAGTGGTTCATATAGCCTCGGCTATCACTTCCTTATGTCCGGTTGTGATGGTCAAGCGGATTAAGGCGTCCCTGTACATACCAGTTGTGGGAGTATGGGTTCGAGTCACTTCTGGGGTGTGAGTTTTCAGTTGTATATAGTCCTGGGGACCATTCAGGCTTGTTTGCATTTGTGTTCCTCACGTGTGCCCCAAAGAATGAGGTGATTTGATAAAATGCTATGCCCAAGATTACCATCCGAGTGCCGGCGGGGAAGTGGTTCATATAGCCTCGGCTATCACTTCCTTATGTCCGGTCGTGATGGTCAAGCGGATTAAGGCGTCCCTGTACATACCAGTTGTGGGAGTATGGGTTCGAGTCACTTCTGGGGTGTGAGTTTTCAGTTGTATATAGTCCTGGGGACCATTCAGGCTTGTTTGCATTTGTGTTCCTCACGTGTGCCCCAAAGAATGAGGTGATTTGATAAAATGCTATGCCCAAGATTACCATCCGAGTGCCGGCGGGGAAGTGGTTCATATAGCCTCGGCTATCACTTCCTTATGTCCGGTCGTGATGGTCAAGCGGATTAAGGCGTCCCTGTACATACCAGTTGTGGGAGTATGGGTTCGAGTCACTTCTGGGGTGTGAGTTTTCAGTTGTATATAGTCCTGGGGACCATTCAGGCTTGTTTGCATTTGTGTTCCTCACGTGTGCCCCAAAGAATGAGGTGATTTGATAAAATGCTATGCCCAAGATTACCATCCGAGTGCCGGCGGGGAAGTGGTTCATATAGCCTCGGCTATCACTTCCTTATGTCCGGTCGTGATGGTCAAGCGGATTAAGGCGTCCCTGTACATACCAGTTGTGGGAGTATGGGTTCGAGTCACTTCTGGGGTGTGAGTTTTCAGTTGTATATAGTCCTGGGGACCATTCAGGCTTGTTTGCATTTGTGTTCCTCACGTGTGCCCCAAAGAATGAGGTGATTTGATAAAATGCTATGCCCAAGATTACCATCCGAGTGCCGGCGGGGAAGTGGTTCATATAGCCTCGGCTATCACTTCCTTATGTCCGGTCGTGATGGTCAAGCGGATTAAGGCGTCCCTGTACATACCAGTTGTGGGAGTATGGGTTCGAGTCACTTCTGGGGTGTGAGTTTTCAGTTGTATATAGTCCTGGGGACCATTCAGGCTTGTTTGCATTTGTGTTCCTCACGTGTGCCCCAAAGAATGAGGTGATTTGATAAAATGCTATGCCCAAGATTACCATCCAAATGCCGGCGGGGAAGTGGTTCATATAGCCTCGGCTATCACTTCCTTATGTCCGGTCGTGATGGTCAAGCGGATTAAGGCGTCCCTGTACATACCAGTTGTGGGAGTATGGGTTCGAGTCACTTCTGGGGTGTGAGTTTTCAGTTGTATATAGTCCTGGGGACCATTCAGGCTTGTTTGCATTTGTGTTCCTCACGTGTGCCCCAAAGAATGAGGTGATTTGATAAAATGCTATGCCCAAGATTACCATCCGAGTGCCGGCGGGGAAGTGGTTCATATAGCCTCGGCTATCACTTCCTTATGTCCGGTCGTGATGGTCAAGCGGATTAAGGCGTCCCTGTACATACCAGTTGTGGGAGTATGGGTTCGAGTCACTTCTGGGGTGTGAGTTTTCAGTTGTATATAGTCCTGGGGACCATTCAGGCTTGTTTGCATTTGTGTTCCTCACGTGTGCCCCAAAGAATGAGGTGATTTGATAAAATGCTATGCCCAAGATTACCATCCGAGTGCCGGCGGGGAAGTGGTTCATATAGCCTCGGCTATCACTTCCTTATGTCCGGTCGTGATGGTCAAGCGGATTAAGGCGTCCCTGTACATACCAGTTGTGGGAGTATGGGTTCGAGTCACTTCTGGGGTGTGAGTTTTCAGTTGTATATAGTCCTGGGGACCATTCAGGCTTGTTTGCATTTGTGTTCCTCACGTGTGCCCCAAAGAATGAGGTGATTTGATAAAATGCTATGCCCAAGATTACCATCCGAGTGCCGGCGGGGAAGTGGTTCATATAGCCTCGGCTATCACTTCCTTATGTCCGGTCGTGATGGTCAAGCGGATTAAGGCGTCCCTGTACATACCAGTTGTGGGAGTATGGGTTCGAGTCACTTCTGGGGTGTGAGTTTTCAGTTGTATATAGTCCTGGGGACCATTCAGGCTTGTTTGCATTTGTGTTCCTCACGTGTGCCCCAAAGAATGAGGTGATTTGATAAAATGCTATGCCCAAGATTACCATCCGAGTGCCGGCGGGGAAGTGGTTCATATAGCCTCGGCTATCACTTCCTTATGTCCGGTCGTGATGGTCAAGCGGATTAAGGCGTCCCTGTACATACCAGTTGTGGGAGTATGGGTTCGAGTCACTTCTGGGGTGTGAGTTTTCAGTTGTATATAGTCCTGGGGACCATTCAGGCTTGTTTGCATTTGTGTTCCTCACGTGTGCCCCAAAGAATGAGGTGATTTGATAAAATGCTATGCCCAAGATTACCATCCGAGTGCCGGCGGGGAAGTGGTTCATATAGCCTCGGCTATCACTTCCTTATGTCCGGTCGTGATGGTCAAGCGGATTAAGGCGTCCCTGTACATACCAGTTGTGGGAGTATGGGTTCGAGTCACTTCTGGGGTGTGAGTTTTCAGTTGTATATAGTCCTGGGGACCATTCAGGCTTGTTTGCATTTGTGTTCCTCACGTGTGCCCAAAGAATGAGGGATTTGATAAAATGCTATGCCCAAGATTACCATCCGAGTGCCGGCGGGGAAGTGGTTCATATAGCCTCGGCTATCACTTCCTTATGTCCGGTCGTGATGGTCAAGCGGATTAAGGCGTCCCTGTACATACCAGTTGTGGGAGTATGGGTTCGAGTCACTTCTGGGGTGTGAGTTTTCAGTTGTATATAGTCCTGGGGACCATTCAGGCTTGTTTGCATATATATATATATATATATATATATATATATATTATATATAATATTATATATTATATATATTATATATATACAGATAAGATTGCCTCCCCAAACACACCAAACACCGCCGAGGTAGACCAAGTACGACAATCAGCGACAACAGAAAATTAGGTACCCAAGTCAGCAAGAAAATTGAAGAGGGCAATACAGTCGGGGCACTCAGGTTGATCACAAGTGAGGACAAAATTTTGCCCAGGGATGGAACCACAGCCCAAGCACTGAGAGAAAAACACCCCCTCAGGGCCGTAGGTGGACCTCCCTCACAGGTCAGGCTCGCCCCTAACCAGGAACCTCTCGTCCTCCGGGAGTCAGAGGTTTATAAAGCTATCGTTTCATTTCCCCCGGGCTCCTCAGGAGGCTACACAGGGGTAAGACCTCAACATGTGAAGGAAATGGTGAACCCTGTTCTTGGCCCAGCTGCAGAAGCGCTCCTTACAGAAATCACAACGTTTGTCAACAACTGCCTCGCCGAGTTAATCCCTGATGAAATCAAACCATTCTTCTTTGGTGCATCCCTATGTGCCCTGAAAAAGAAGGGGGGAGGGATCAGACCCATTGCCGTTGGTAATACCCTTCGCCGCCTAGTTGCAAGGGCTGCTGTCAGAAGTATCCGAATGGAAGCTGCAACCCAACCAGCTGGGGTTTGGTGTCCCCCAAGGCTGTGAAGCAGCGGCTCATGCTGCACGAGCCTACATTAGCTCTCTTACTGAAGACCAGGCTGTAGTAAAATTAGATTTTAAAAACGCTTTCAACTCGGTCAAAAGGGAAGCAATCCTCACTGCAGTCCAGGAACATTGCCCAAGCATTCTCCCGTTTGTGTCAGCAGGCTACAGCAAAGACTCAACCCTCCTTTTGGCAAACATGAAGTCACCTCAGCAGAGGGAATTCAACAGGGTGACCCACTTGCACCGTTCCTCTTTTGCATAGTGGTTCGAGAAATTACAACCAGACTATCCAGCGAGCTCAACATCTGGTTCCTGGATAATGGCACTCTGGCAGGCACACAAGATTCCCTGCTAGAAGACCTACAGCTGGTGAAGACACGGGGGGAGTCTATGGGTCTCGTTCTTAACCCTCCAAGTGCGAAATTATTGCATCCAGTGAAGTAATCATAAGAGCAGTGAAATCAGTTCTACCAGAAGCCTCAGTCGTTAAACCT
>NC_091167.1:41978801-41994878 GCF_040958095.1 Procambarus clarkii | reverse complement strand
TGTACTGATAATGTGCATTTAGTTTTTTCCAGAGGCGAGATCTTTATACAATTTCTACAGTAGATACAACAAGAAAAAAGTATGAGTGTGACTCGGTGCACTAGACGATCAATTCACAGGGTTGACTGGGCACAAGAGCTGAAGTCTGATCCACAAGCAACTTTAGCAGAGCAAGCACAAAGGATCGCACGCTCGCGAGGCCGCGTGCGCACAATCGTATCACACTACAAGCTTCTTCCAGAAGTCATTGTAAAGTTCCATCATCATTTCTGCATTTTTCTTGACCTCAGCTGACCTGGAGAGCGACCCGGTGATGTGCCCGGTGCTGCAGGTCACACACACAAGACATGAGGCAGGGCTTTCAATTTACCAATTGCCACTT
The DNA here is from genome assembly GCF_040958095.1 of Procambarus clarkii. Classification (NCBI taxonomy): domain Eukaryota; kingdom Metazoa; phylum Arthropoda; class Malacostraca; order Decapoda; family Cambaridae; genus Procambarus; species Procambarus clarkii. The sequence goes on along the minus strand of NC_091167.1, from coordinate 41,994,496 downwards.
CAGGTTTCCAGGGCGCAGTGTCAGGTCAGCAGGTCAGAGGAACCATGTCGGGTCAGGTGGAACTTCCCTTGGAGTGTCTGCTGACCCCTCTCCCCTCTCTCTTTCTCTCTCTCTCTCTCTCTCTCTCTCTCTCTCCTCTCCTCTCTCTCTCTCTCTCTCTCTCTCAACTCTCACGAACATCCAGTACACAGTAACCTGGAAGGAAAAGAACTGTGGATGTGGAAAGTACATCAGTGGCACAAGGGCTCGTCCTCCAAGACTCGACTACATGCGAGATAGTCCTCCCGGACTCGGCTACACGCGAGACAGCCCTCCAAAATGAAGACAAACTGCTTGAAATAGAGCGCAGTAACCATCAGCATTTGCTATAGACCCTGTTGAGCTCTTCCTGACAGTCTAGAGCTCTGATGGAACCTTGTGGCGCTCTCATACCAGAACTTAAGAGGTCGTAGCGGACCCCAAGGCGTCGCCTGTTCTGTGGCCGCTGCTGCTCACTGGTGCATAGACTTGTCCACTTGCTGCTGGACGCTGTGCCATCCTCTCTGTGTTCCTTATGTTCGTCAGAGATCAGTTGTTGTTTGCTTTGTCCTTGGTGTTGACATGTTTAGTGGTACAGTGTGTGACACAGTCACCATAGACTGTGTCACCAGTCCTCGTCTGGCAATACTACCGTCCACTCGTAAAGTAGGATTTAACCCACAATTGGGTGGCAAATATGATGTCAATTTATCAACTAATCTGTCACCCACAGAGGCGCGAGAAGGCGCCTCAGCGCGCCTACCTTTCCCACGCTCTACACCCTTTTCCGTTTCCCCCTTCTTGTAATGCTTGCGGATGTCTCTCCTGCCTCCCAGCCTTTACTTTTCATTGTTCCAGCATATCCACGTGTTCATCTTTCCCACCTCTTCCTCCGTCTCTCCCACTCCATCCCTTAAACACCCTCCCCTACCCCCCCCTACCTCTTCACTTCCTCCCGGTCTGTTCTCTTTCTATGGACCCTTACAAACACCTCCAAGGGCCGGAAATCCATATCGTCTGACGAATGAATGACCCCCTTGATGGGACGGTCGCAGGAAGCATATGACCTCACCTGACCTGGACAGGTCAGGGGGGGGAGGGGGGAGGGAAGGGGGAGACAAATGAAGTGAGGGAGAGTTGGTGAGGGGGAAGAAGTGGATAAAAGGTATCAGTGGTGTAGGAGGTGGCTGGTGTCGACTTGTGACTGCAGGCGTCGACGAGTGACTGCAAGCTGTCGACGGGTGACTGCAGCTGTCGACGGGTGACTGCAGCTGTCGACGGGTGACTGGAAATCTCGGTCTTAACTACCAATCTAAAGAGAGGAAGTAGAACTCTCGAGATCATCAACAGGTAAAACTTCCCCTCCGCCACCGGCTGGAGGGACGTGAGATAGTTGATATATTAAACCCAACTTCTACAAGCGCACAAAAATAAATTACTAAGCGTAAAGACCATTTAGAGAGAGTTTCTTAACGTGTATAACTGAGACCTTCCTGCCCGGGGTCCCACGCCGGATGTGGATTATTATTTTCTAATTTAACTAACAATAATCTTAGCGTGTACAAGGAACCGGATGGGTCGACTGGGCTCTCTCTGGTGGACAGCGATCACTTGGAGTGGGACAGGCTGTAGGGAGGGGACAGGCTGTTGGGGGGGTGGGACAGGCTGTAGGGTGGGTGGGACAGGCTGTAGGGGGGTTGGGACAGGCTGTAAAGGGGGGTGGGACAGGCTGTGGTGGGGTGGGACAGGCTGTAGGGGGGTAGGACAGGCTGGTGGGGGGTGGTACAGGCTGTAAGGGGGGTGGGACATGCTGTAAGGGTGGGTGGGACAGGCTGTAAGGTGGGTGGGACAGGCTGTAAGGGGGGGTGGGACAGGCTGTAGGGGGCTGGTACATGGTTTTAGGGGGGGCTAGGACAGGCTATAGGGGGCAGGGACAGGCTGTAGGGGGTTGGGACAGTTTTTAGGGGGCTGGGACAGGCTGTCAGGGGTGGGACAGGCTGTAGGGGGCTGGGACAGGCTGTAGGGGGGTGGGACAGGCTGTAGGGGGGTGGGACAGGCTGTAGGGGTGGGACAGGCTGTAGGGGGCTGGGACAGGCTGTAGGGGGCTGGTACAGGCTGTAGGGGGGCTGGGACAGGCTGTAGGGAGGCTGGGACAGGCTGTAGGGGGGGTGGGACAGGCTGTAAGGGGGCTGGGACAGGCTGTAGGGGCTGGGACAGGCTGTAGGGGGGCTGGGACAGGCTGTAGGGGGGCTGGGACAGGCTGTAGGGGGGTAGACGCTACCCCCACCTTGTTCCTGTGATTTATTGACACCTGACTTCCGCTACACTGTGTTTACATCTGGTCACCGCAGTTTCTCTTGGTCGGGACACTAGAGAGGTCGCTGGGACCTTTGGTGGGGGAGTTTTTTGGTATGCCGCGCCGGCGGCCAATAATGATGTAAATAGACCGAGACAAACTCACTCACGCACGCAGGAACACGTACGTGCGCCCGCAGCACACACACACACACACCAGTTGATTGACAGTTGAGAGGCATGACCAAAGAGCTAAAGCTTAGCCCCGCAAGCACAACTAGGTGAGTACTCACACACACACACACACACCTGTTGTGTGTACTATGGCGTCTGGTGGCTGAGTGGACAGCACTCTGGACTCGTAATTCTGGGGACCGGGGTTTGATCCCCGGTGTTGGCGGAGAAAATGGGCAGAGTTTCTTTCACCCTGATGCCCCTGTTACCCAGCAGGAAATAGGCATCTGGGAGTCAGATAGCTGCTACGGGCTGCTTCCGGTTTGGCTGTGTGTGTGTACTCACATATTTGTACTCACCTGTTTGTGTCTGCAGGATTGAGCACTGACTCTTGGATCCCGGCTTTCGAGCCATCGGTTGTTTACAACAATGACTCCGGTCCTATTTCCCTATCATACCTAGTTTTAAAATTATGTACCTAGTTTTAAAATTATGAATAGAATAATTTGCAAATAGAATAATTTGCTTCCACAACCTGCTCCTTAAGTACATTCCATTTTCCCACTACTCTCATACTAGAAGAAAACTTCCTAACATATCTGTGACTCATCTGAGTTTCCAGCTTCCACCCATGTCCCTTAGTTCTGTTACTATTCCGTGTAAACATTTTGTCTATGTCCACTCTGTCAATCCCCCTGAGTATTTTATACGTTCCTATCATGTCCCCCCTGTCCCTTCTTTTTTCTAGTGTCGTAAGGCTAGGTTCCTTCAGGCGCTCTTCATACCCCATCCCTCGTAACCCTGGGACGAGTCTCGTTGCAAACTTCTGAATCTTTTTCCAGTTTCCTAATATGCTTCTTCAGATGGGGACTCCATGATGAGGCGGCATACTCTAAGACTGGCCTCACATAGGCAGAGTAAAGCGCCTTAAATGCCTCCTTACTTAGGTTTCTGAATGATGTTCTAACTTTTGCCAGTGTAGAGTACGCTGCTGTCGTTATCCTATTTATATGTGCCTCAGGAGATAGGATTAGGTGTTACGTCCACACCCAGGTCTCTGTCTCGCTTCGTCACAGGTAGGCTGTTCCCCTTCATTGTGTACTGTCCCTTTGGTCTCCTATCTCCTAGTCCCATTTCCATAACTTTACATTTGCTCGTGTTGAACTCCAGTAGCCATTTCTCTGACCATATCTGCAACCTGTTCAGGTCCTCTTGAAGGATCCTACAATCCTCATCTGTCAACTCTTCTCATCAACTTTGCGTCATCCACGAACACGACATTTAGGACTCTACTCCCGTAAACATGTCGTTAACATATACTAGAAATAGAATTGGTCCCAGTACCGATCCTTGAGGTACTCCACTCGTTACTGCTCGCCAGTCCACTTTTCGCCCCTACCGTAACTCTTGGCTCCTTCCTGTTAGGTAGTTCCTTACCCATGCTAGGACCTTTCCTCCCACCCCTGCCTGCCTCTCGAGCTTGAATAGCTGTCTTATGTGCGGTACTGTATCAAAAGCTTTCTGGCAGTCCAGAAATATGCAGTCTGCCCAACCTTCTCTGTCCTGATTCATCCTTGTTATTTTATCATAGAGTTTCCAGTTCCTTGTTATTTTATCATAGAGGTTTGTTAGGGCAAGATTTCTCTTTCCAGAACCCATGTTGATGTTTGTTTACAACATAATGTTCTCCAGGTGTCCAACAAGTCTTAGCCTAATTATTCATTCAAGTACTTTACAGGGGATGCTTGTCAGTGATACAGGTCTATAGTTAACTGCCTCCTCCCTATCGCCTTTCTTGAAAATCGGTACAACATTTGCCCTCTTCCAGCAATTGGGCAATTCTCCCGGCATAAGTGATTCATTAATGATCCTTGCCAGAGGCACGCTGAGGGCCTGCGCTGCTTCTTTTATTATTCCACGGTGATACTTTGTCTGGTCCAACTGCTTTAGGTTGCATCCAGTGTTGTCAACTGTTTCATTACCTCCTCTGCTGTCACCTCTATATCTGATAGTCTTTCATCTAGGGTAAACTCTTCCAACAATGGGAGCTGCTCAGGCTCGGTTTGTGAACACTCCATGGAATTTTGCATTCAGTACCTCGCAGATTTCCTTGTCACTTTCAAGGAAAAGTCACTCCTTGTGTGTGTGTGTGCTTACCTAGTTGTACTTGCGGGGAAAGAGTGAGGAGAGAGAGAGAGGAAGAGTGAGGGGGAGAGAGAGGAAGAGTGAGGGGAGAGAGAGAGGAAGAGTGAGGGGAGAGAGAGGAAGAGTGAGGAGAGAGAGAGGAAGAGTGAGGGGAGAGAGAGAGGGGGAGAGAGAGAGGAAGAGTGAGGGGAGAGAGAGGAAGAGTGAGGGGAGAGAGAGAGGGAGAGTGAGGGGAGAGAGAGAGGGAGAGTGAGGGGGAGAGAGAGAGAGGAAGAGTGAGGGGAGAGAGAGAGGAAGAGTGAGGGGAGAGAGAGGAAGAGTGAGGGGAGAGAGAGAGAGGGAGAGTGAGGGGAGAGAGAGAGAGGAAGAGTGAGGGGAGAGAGAGAGGAAGAGTGAGGGGAGAGAGAGGAAGAGTGATGGGAGAGAGAGGAAGAGTGAGGGGAGAGAGAGAGAGAGAGAGGAAGAGTGAGGGGAGAGAGAGAGGAAGAGTGAGGGAAAGAGTGAGGAGAGAGAGAGGAAGAGTGGAGGGGAGAGAGAGGAAGAGTGAGGGAGAGAGAGAGAGAGGAAGAGTGAGGGGAGAGAGAAAGAGTGAGGGGAGAGAGAAAGAGTGAGGGGAGAGAGAGGAAGAGTGAGGGAGAGAGAGAGAGGAAGAGTGAGGGGAGAGAGAGGAAGAGTGAGGAGAGAGGAAGAGTGAGGGGAGAGAGGGAGAGTGAGGGGAGAGAGAGAGAGGAAGAGTGAGGGGAGAGAGAGAGGAAGAGTGAGGGGAGAGAGAGGAAGAGTGAGGAGAGAGAGAGAGGAAGAGTGAGGGGAGGAGAGAGAGGAAGAGTGAGGGGAGAGAGAGGAAGAGTGAGGGGAGAGAGAGAGAGGAAGAGTAAGGGGAGAGAGAGGACGAGTGAGGGGAGAGAGAGAGGAAGAGTGAGGGGAGAGAGAGTGGAAGAGTGAGGGAAGAGAGAGGAAGAGTGAGGAGAGAGAGTGAGGAAGAGTGAGGGGAGAGAGAGAGGAAGAAGTGAGGGGAGAGAGAGGAAAGAGTGAGGGGAGAGAGAGGAAGAGTGAGGGGAGAGAGAGGAAGAGTGAGGGAGAGAGAGAGAGGAAGAGTGAGGGGAGAGAGAGAGGAAGCGTGAGGGAGAGAGAGGAAGAGTGAGGGGAGAGAGAGAGAGGAAGAGTCAGGGGAGAGAGAGAGGGAGAGTGAGGGGTATGAGAGAGAGGAAGAGTGAGGGGAGAGAGAGAGAGGAAGAGTGAGGGGAGAGAGAGAGGAAGAGTGAGGAGGAGAGAGAAAGGAGAGTGAGGGGAGAGAGAGAGGGAGAGTGAGGGGAGAGAGAGGAAGAGTGAGGGAGAGAGAGAGAGGAAGAGTGAGGGGAGAGAGAGGAAGAGTGAGGGGAGAGAAGAGAGGGAGAGTGAGGGGAGAGGAAGAGGTAGGGGAGAGAGAGGAAGAGTGAGGGGGAGAGAGAGAGGAAGACTGAGGGAAGAGAGAAGAAGAGTGAGGAGAGAGAGGGAGAGTGAGGGGAGAGAGAGAGAGAGGAAGAGTGAGGGGAGAGAGGGAGAGTGAGGGGAGAGAGAGGAAGAGTGAGGGGAGAGAGAGAGAGAGGAGAGTGAGGGGAGAGAGAGAGGGAGAGTGAGGGGAGAGAGAGAGGGAGAGTGAGGGGAGAGTGAGAGTTGATAGACTGGTCAATAGTTTATCTGATGTCGCAATAACGGGGTCAATGCCGCTGTATTGATTGTCGGAGTATTTCACTGGTGTTGTAGTAGCGGGGTCAGCGGTCTTGAAGGATGTACATCGTTGTTTCATGTTGGTAAGACTATGTTGTTTGTTTGTTTGTTTGTTCTATGTTGCTTGTTTGTTTGTTTGGTCTATGTTGCTTGTTTGTTTGTTTGGTCTATGTTGCTTGTTTGTTTGTTTGGTCTATGTTGCTTGTTTGTTTGTTTGGTCTATGTTGCTTGTTTGTTTGTTTGGTCTATGTTGCTTGTTTGTTTGTTTGGTCTATGTTGCTTGTTTGTTTGTTTGGTCTATGTTGCTTGTTTGTTTGGTCTGTGTGAGTTAGCGAGGGAGGAAAGGAATACATATATTATTGTTATCAGAATACAGATTGCAAGGACCTTATGGTCTCCAGCAAGGTCATCTCCTGGACCCCCAAACTTGACACTGCTACCACCACTACTACATCTACCATCGCAACCCGTTCTCGCACTTTCTTTAAGTCAATAGTGACTTATTAAATAAGTGCATATGTGACATACTAATTTATTGTGAAAATTTTAGTTTACCTTGAAAAGCGTCATAGAAAACACCGACCTTACCTAACCTTCTTTGTATGTTAAGATAAGCATCTTATTGCTTCGTAATTACAATTATTACTTAACCTATTATAGGTGTAAGTCAAGTAATAATTGTAAATAAGAAGCAATAAGATGCTTATCTTAACATACTAAGAAGGTTAGGTAAGGCCGGTGTTGTAACACTGTAAAGTGTTTTGGTTTAGTTTATTTAAAATATATATAGAATATGAGTCAGAGACAGGAATTGGAGAAGGCGCCAAGTTGTCGGCCGGAGATCTCACACCTCTAACCGTTAATGACCCCAAGTGACCTGAGGTCAGATCATGCGAATTTCACCTTGCTTCTACTAATCTCTTAATTGGAGCCTGGTAGCCTTCAAACATGCCGACCTTTAAGGAGTGGCTTGGTAGAGTGCCTCAGGCTATCTACTTGTGGGCGGAGTTAGCTACTAGGTTCCCCCAATATATACTCGGAGAGCTATCGATTCGAGAGCATTAAGCATTAACAAGACAGAAGACCAGGCAGCAGAGCAGGAGGACAACAGCCGAGACAGGCTGTCGGTCGGACGGGGGTGAAGCTGCCTGACAGCTGCAGATTTCCCCCCCCCCCCCTCTATCCAGCTATAGGCACACACTTGGTGAGTTGAGCATTAAGGTGACTTGGTCGTGTTTTACAAGTGTTGTGTGATGATCAGGGGCAGTCAGTTGTAGTGTTCTCAGATTCTTGGAGGATGACTCACTTTACAGATATAGATCTTGAACATTGCTTAAATTATGATACTTAGTATGTGAAATATAATTGAATTTATTATTTAAATGGCCTTTAACTGTGTCCCCTATGTTTGGAGTTGATCTCTTGATAAACATCTTTTGAGAATTTTGTGATACAGACAAGTTCCATTCCTTGTCTTGCATGTAATGATCATGAATGGATGGTGGCAGCATTTCGTCTTCTACTATCTACTCTTCTACTTCTACTATCTACTCTTCTACTTCTACCTAATCTACACCTCTCCCTCCACCCCTCTCTAAACTCTTACTTTCAACTAATGACCCTCCTCGCTCCTCCCACTTCACTACCTCTCACCCCAAACCCTCACTAATTACTTCACTATTCATTTCTTTCCTTTCGTTTCCTCTTATACGTTTGTGGCAGATTCTGTATTCTAGAGTTCTCTCTAGAGTTTCGGGTAGCTGGTCAAGTTACGGTGCCTTGTAGTCTTAGCACCTAGGTAGTCGAGTACCTAGGTTACAAGGTGTTGAACGAGAGAGGTTGCATTAGGAACTCTGGGAGTGTTCTAGAATAGTTAGCTAACTGAGGACGCTACTGAGGACTAACTGAGGACGCTAACTAGAGAGAGCTGTTTCCCCCGGCCTCGTTAGTTAACTGGGGGGTGGAATAATGGACAAGATAGAGCTATTTCCCCTCACCCCCCGTTACAGTGTTTCTATGAAGCTTTTCAAGGTAAACTAAAATATTCACAATAAATTAGTATGTCACATATGCACTTATTTAATAAATCAATAGTGACTATAAGAAAGTGCGAGAACGGGTTGACCATCTACTGCCACTTTTACCACCAAATAATACTACCACAGAGAGAGAGAGAGAGAGAGAGAGAGAGAGAGAGAGGAGAGAGAGAGAGAGAGAGAGAGAGAGAGAGAGACAGACAGAGAGACAGAGAGACAGAGACAGAGAGAGACAGAGACAGACAGAGAGACAGAGACAGAGAGAGACAGAGAGAGAGAGAGAGACAGAGAGACAGAGACAGAGAGAGACAGAGAGAGAGAGAGAGACAGAGAGACAGAGACAGAGAGAGACAGAGACAGACAGAGAGAGAGAGACAGAGAGAGACAGAGAGAGAGAGAGAGACAGAGAGACAGAGACAGAGAGAGACAGAGAGAGAGAGCACCTTGTGAGGTGACAGGAAGAAGCACATTGTGTGAACAAAGAAGCTAGTCACTGTCCACTTCCGGTTACCCCCGTCCAGTGGACCCTCGGCCTTAAGGCCCGTCTCCCTCCCCGTCCAATGCCCTTCCTCCTCCCCGGGCTCTCTCCTACCCTCTATCACCAGGCCAATATTCACCCCTATGTCACCCTCAGTTAAGGGTGAAGATCAGTCTGGCGTCCATATAGGTAGTGACCAAATAGGCCATACGATTCCAGTCATTATGTATAGGGAACATAAGGCTGGTTTTTGTGTTTCGGAGGTCGGGAAGTTCTCATTTTTTTTGTCTTTTTGAGATGGCTGATGTGGTTGTGGTGGTTGACTGTGGTTGTGGTGGTGGTTGACTGTGGTTGTGGTGGTGGTTGACTGTGGTTGTGTTGGTGGTTGACTGTGGTTGTGGTGGTGGTTGACTGTGGTTGTGTTGGTGGTTGACTGTGGTTGTGGTGGTGGTTGACTGTGGTTGTGGTGTGGTTGACTGTGGTTGTGTTGGTGGTTGACTGTGGTTGTGGTGGTGGTTGACTGTGGTTGTGGTGGTGGTTGACTGTGGTTGTGGTGGTGGTTGACTGTGGTTGTGGTGGTGGTTGACTGTGGTTGTGGTGGTGGTTGACTGTGGTTGTGTTGGTGGTTGACTGTGGTTGTGTTGGTGGTTGACTGTGGTTGTGTTGGTGGTTGACTGTGGTTGTGGTGGTGGTTGACTGTGGTTGTGGTGGTGGTTGACTGTGGTTGTGGTGGTGGTTGACTGTGGTTGTGGTGGTGGTTGACTGTGGTTGTGTTGGTGGTTGACTGTGGTTGTGGTGGTGGTTGACTGTGGTTGTGGTGGTGGTTGACTGTGGTTGTGGTGGTGGTTGACTGTGGTTGTGTTGGTGGTTGACTGTGGTTGTGTTGGTGGTTTGACTGTGGTTGTGGTGGTGGTTGACTGTGGTTGTGGTGGTGGTTGACTGTGGTTGTGGTGGTGGTTGACTGTGGTTGTGTTGGTGGTTGACTGTGGTTGTGGTGGTGGTTGACTGTGGTTGTGGTGGTGGTTGACTGTGGTTGTGTTGGTGGTTGACTGTGGTTGTGGTGGTGGTTGACTGTGGTTGTGGTGGTGGTTGACTGTGGTTGTGTTGGTGGTTGACTGTGGTTGTGTTGGTGGTTGACTGTGGTTGTGGTGGTGGTTGACTGTGGTTGTGTTGGTGGTTGACTGTGGTTGTGTTGGTGGTTGACTGTGGTTGTGTTGGTGGTTGACTGTGGTTGTGGTGGTGGTTGACTGTGGTTGTGTTGGTGGTTGACTGTGGTTGTGTTGGTGGTTGACTGTGGTTGTGGTGGTGGTTGACTGTGGTTGTGGTGGTGGCTGATGTGGTTGTGGTGGTGGTTGACTGTGGTTGTGGTGGTGGTTGACTGTGGTTGTGGTGGTGGTTGACTGTGGTTGTGGTGGTGGTTGACTGTGGTTGTGGTGGTGGTTGACTGTGGTTGTGGTGGTGGTTGACTGTGGTTGTGGTGGTGGTTGACTGTGGTTGTGGTGGTGGTTGACTGTGGTTGTGTTGGTGGTTGACTGTGGTTGTGGTGGTGGTTGACTGTGGTTGTGGTGGTGGTTGACTGTGGTTGTGGTGGTGGTTGACTGTGGTTGTGGTGGTGGTTGACTGTGGTTGTGTTGGTGGTTGACTGTGGTTGTGTTGGTGGTTGACTGTGGTTGTGTTGGTGGTTGACTGTGGTTGTGGTGGTGGTTGACTGTGGTTGTGGTGGTGGTTGACTGTGGTTGTGTTGGTGGTTGACTGTGGTTGTGGTGGTGGTTGACTGTGGTTGTGGTGGTGGCTGATGTGGTTGTGGTGGTGGTTGACTGTGGTTGTGGTGGTGGTTGACTGTGGTTGTGGTGGTGGTTGACTGTGGTTGTGGTGGTGGTTGACTGTGGTTGTGTTGGTGGTTGACTGTGGTTGTGGTGGTGGTTGACTGTGGTTGTGTTGGTGGTTGACTGTGGTTGTGTTGGTGGTTGACTGTGGTTGTGGTGGTGGTTGACTGTGGTTGTGGTGGTGGCTGATGTGGTTGTGGTGGTGGTTGACTGTGGTTGTGGTGGTGGTTGACTGTGGTTGTGGTGGTGGTTGACTGTGGTTGTGTTGGTGGTTGACTGTGGTTGTGGTGGTGGTTGACTGTGGTTGTGTTGGTGGTTGACTGTGGTTGTGATGGTGGTTGACTGTGGTTGTGGTGGTGGTTGACTGTGGTTGTGGTGGTGGTTGACTGTGGTTGTGTTGGTGGTTGACTGTGGTTGTGTTGGTGGTTGACTGTGGTTGTGGTGGTGGTTGACTGTGGTTGTGGTGGTGGTTGACTGTGGTTGTGGTGGTGGTTGACTGTGGTTGTGGTGGTGGTGACTGTGGTTGTGGTGGTGGTTGACTGTGGTTGTGGTGGTGGCTGATGTGGTTGTGGTGGTGGTTGACTGTGGTTGTGGTGGTGGTTGACTGTGGTTGTGGTGGTGGTTGACTGTGGTTGTGGTGGTGGTTGACTGTGGTTGTGGTGGTGGTTGACTGTGGTTGTGTTGGTGGTTGACTGTGGTTGTGTTGGTGGTTGACTGTGGTTGTGTTGGTGGTTGACTGTGGTTGTGTTGGTGGTTGACTGTGGTTGTGTTGGTGGTTGACTGTGGTTGTGGTGGTGGTTGACTGTGGTTGTGTTGGTGGTTGACTGTGGTTGTGTTGGTGGTTGACTGTGGTTGTGTTGGTGGTTGACTGTGGTTGTGTTGGTGGTTGACTGTGGTTGTGTTGGTGGTTGACTGTGGTTGTGTTGGTGGTTGACTGTGGTTGTGTTGGTGGTTGACTGTGGTTGTGTTGGTGGTTGACTGTGGTTGTGGTGGTGGTTGACTGTGGTTGTGGTGGTGGTTGACTGTGGTTGTGTTGGTGGTTGACTGTGGTTGTGGTGGTGGTTGACTGTGGTTGTGGTGGTGGCTGATGTGGTTGTGGTGGTGGTTGACTGTGGTTGTGGTGGTGGTTGACTGTGGTTGTGGTGGTGGTTGACTGTGGTTGTGGTGGTGGTTGACTGTGGTTGTGTTGGTGGTTGACTGTGGTTGTGGTGGTGGTTGACTGTGGTTGTGTTGGTGGTTGACTGTGGTTGTGTTGGTGGTTGACTGTGGTTGTGGTGGTGGTTGACTGTGGTTGTGGTGGTGGCTGATGTGGTTGTGGTGGTGGTTGACTGTGGTTGTGGTGGTGGTTGACTGTGGTTGTGGTGGTGGTTGACTGTGGTTGTGGTGGTGGTTGACTGTGGTTGTGGTGGTGGTTGACTGTGGTTGTGGTGGTGGTTGACTGTGGTTGTGGTGGTGGTTGACTGTGGTTGTGGTGGTGGTTGACTGTGGTTGTGTTGGTGGTTGACTGTGGTTGTGTTGGTGGTTGACTGTGGTTGTGTTGGTGGTTGACTGTGGTTGTGGTGGTGGTTGACTGTGGTTGTGGTGGTGGTTGACTGTGGTTGTGTTGGTGGTTGACTGTGGTTGTGTTGGTGGTTGACTGTGGTTGTGGTGGTGGTTGACTGTGGTTGTGTTGGTGGTTGACTGTGGTTGTGATGGTGGTTGACTGTGGTTGTGGTGGTGGTTGACTGTGGTTGTGGTGGTGGTTGACTGTGGTTGTGTTGGTGGTTGACTGTGGTTGTGTTGGTGGTTGACTGTGGTTGTGTTGGTGGTTGACTGTGGTTGTGTTGGTGGTTGACTGTGGTTGTGGTGGTGGTTGACTGTGGTTGTGGTGGTGGTTGACTGTGGTTGTGGTGGTGGTTGACTGTGGTTGTGGTGGTGGTTGACTGTGGTTGTGTTGGTGGTTGACTGTGGTGGTGGTTGACTGTGGTGGTGGTTGACTGTGGTGGTGGTTGACTGTGGTGGTGGTTGACTGTGGTGGTGGATGACTGTGGTTGTGGTGGTTGACTGTGATGGTGGTTGACTGTGATGGTGGTTGACTGTGGTGGTGGTTGACTGTGGTTGTGGTGGTGGTTGACTGTGGTGGTGGTTGACTGTGGTGGTGGTTGACTGTGGTGGTGGCTGACCGTTGTGGTGGTTGACTGTGGTGGTGGTTGACTGTGATGGTGGTTGACTGTGATGGTGGTTGACTGTGGTGGTGGTTGACTGTGGTTGTGGTGGTGGTTGACTGTGGTGGTGGTTGACTGTGGTGGTGGTTGACTGTGGTGGTGGCTGACCGTTGTGGTGGTTGACTGTGGTGGTGGTTGACTGTGATGGTGGTTGACTGTGATGGTGGTTGACTGTGGTGGTGGTTGACTGTGGTTGTGGTGGTGGTTGACTGTGGTGGTGGTTGACTGTGGTGGTGGTTGACTGTGGTGGTGGCTGACCGTTGTGGTGGTTGACTGTGGTGGTGGTTGACTGTGATGGTGGTTGACTGTGATGGTGGTTGACTGTGGTGGTGGTTGACTGTGGTTGTGGTGGTGGTTGACTGTGGTGGTGGTTGACTGTGGTGGTGGTTGACTGTGGAGGTGGTTGACTGTGGTTGTGGTTGTGGTTGACTGTGATGGTGGTTGACTGTGGTGGTGGTTGACTGTGGTTGTGTTGGTGGTTGACTGTGGTGGTGGTTGACTGTGGTGGTGGTTGACTGTGGTGGTGGTTGACTGTGGTGGTGGCTGACCGTTGTGGTGGTTGACTGTGGTGGTGGTTGACTGTGATGGTGGTTGACTGTGATGGTGGTTGACTGTGGTGGTGGTTGACTGTGGTTGTGGTGGTGGTTGACTGTGGTGGTGGTTGACTGTGGTTGTGGTTGTGGTTGACTGTGATGGTGGTTGACTGTGGTGGTGGTTGACTGTGGTTGTGGTGGTGGTTGACTGTGGTGGTGGTTGACTGTGGTGGTGGTTGACTGTGGTGGTGGTTGACTGTGGTGGTGGCTGACCGTTGTGGTGGTTGACTGTGGTGGTGGTTGACTGTGATGGTGGTTGACTGTGATGGTGGTTGACTGTGGTTGTGGTGGTGGTTGACTGTGGTGGTGGTTGACTGTGGTTGTGGTTGACTGTGATGGTGGTTGACTGTGGTGGTGGTTGACTGTGGTTGTGGTGGTGGTTGACTGTGGTGGTGGTTGACTGTGGTGGTGGTTGACTGTGGTGGTGGTTGACTGTGGTGGTGGCTGACCGTTGTGGTGGTTGACTGTGGTGGTGGTTGACTGTGATGGTGGTTGACTGTGATGGTGGTTGACTGTGATGGTGGTTGACTGTGGTGGTGGTTGACTGTGGTTGTGGTGGTGGTTGACTGTGGTGGTGGTTGACTGTGGTGGTGGTTGACTGTGGTTGTGGTTGTGGTTGACTGTGATGGTGGTTGACTGTGGTGGTGGTTGACTGTGGTTGTGGTGGTGGTTGACTGTGGTGGTGGTTGACTGTGGTGGTGGTTGACTGTGGTGGTGGCTGACCGTTGTTGTGGTGGTGGTTGACTGTGGTGGTGGTGGTTGGTGGTTGATTGTGGTGGTGGTTGACTGTGGTTGTGATGGTTACTTACCTATTAGTGACTACGGAAAAGTGAGGTCTAGCTCTCCACACCCAGGGGGGGAGCCTGACAGCTGAGTGGACAGCGCTCCGGATTCATAATCCTGAGGTTTCGGGTTCGATCCCCGGTGGAGGCGGAGAAAAAAATGAGCAGAGTTTCTTTCACCCTGATGCACCTGCTCATCTAGCAGTAAATAGGTACCTGGGAGTTAGACAGCTGCTACGGGCTGCTTCCTGGGAGGGGGGGGTGTAACTATGAGGAGGCCTGGTCGAGGACCGGGCCGCGGGAACGCTAAGCCCCGAATGACGTACCTGCTGTGAAGAAAAGGAAGGAAGAAAGGAAGAAAGGAAGAAAGGAAGAAAGGAGGGAAGGAGGGAAGGAGGGAAGGAGGGAAGGAAGGAAGAAAGGAAGAAAGGAAGAAAGGAAGAAAGGAAGAAAGGAGGGAAGGAGGGAAGGAGGGAAGGAGGGAAGGAGGGAAGGAAGGAAGGAAGGAAGGAAGAAAGGAGGGAAGGAGGGAAGGAGGGAAGGAGGGAAGGAGGGAAGGAGGGAAGGAAGGAAGGAAGGAAGGAAGAAAGGAGGGAAGGAGGGAAGGAGGGAAGGAGGGAAGGAAGGAAGGAAGGAAGGAAGAAAGGAAGGAAGGAAGGAAGGAAGGAAGAAAGGAAGGAAGGAAGGAAGGAGTTAGCAAAGAGAGGGACGAGAATGAGTTATTTTAATTTTCATTTTTTACAAGAAACTAATGATTAATTTGAAGACTACACAACATTTCCATATATTGTCTGTCCTCTCTTTTGGCCGGGGGGGGGGGAGGTATTATTTTGTATTTAGGAATTTATGGCAGTCTAAGTACACATATATACTAAAACACACTGTATATATTTTCATAATAGTTCAAAATATACAGTATGTATTTTCGTAACATATCAAAACATATAGAATATTTTTGTCATATTTAAAAATATGCAGTATATTTACAGTATATTATATACTGTATGTAAAATATACAGTATATATTAGATACTCGTCAGTATCTTAAAGATAACTCTGTAGAAGTTTACCGTCACCTTGAACATAGTTGATCATTAATGTTTCTCATTTTCTGTGATGGTAAAGTTATAGAAAATCGTAGAATGCTTAAGGCTAACTAATATATTAAATTCATTATACACCCGTAACGTTCTCGAGAATATTTTTCACAAACAATGGAACATTTGTGTATACTATGCGGGAAACTATCGTTGACTGTGTATACTGAAAAGAGTATACAGAAGTCGTTCCAATTATGCATTAAGGGCAGTCGTTCTCGACTAGGGAACGGGAATCCCGGGTTCAAATCCCCGAATTCACCAGAAATTTGTAAAGTTGAATATAACCATTTTCAATTTCCCCTGAAGTCAAAGGTTCGCTTGACTGATCATAGGATTC
>NC_091167.1:41936301-41971301 GCF_040958095.1 Procambarus clarkii | reverse complement strand
ATTACATTTACTTGGGTTAAACTCTAACAACCATTTGTTCGACCATTTCTTCAGCTTGTCTAGGTCTTCTTGGAGCCTCAAACAGTCCTCCTCTGTCTTAAGCTATCTCATAATTTTGGCATCGTCAGCAAACATTGAGAGAAATGAATCTATACCCTCCGGGAGATCATTTACATATATCAGAAACAAAATTGGACCGAGCACAGAGCCCTGTGGGACTCCACTGGTGACTTCACGCCAATCTGAGGTCTCACCCCTCACTGTAACTCTCTGCTTCCTATTTCTTAGGTACTCCCTTATCCACTGGAGCACCTTACCAGCTACACCTGCCTGTCTCTCCAGCTTATGTACCAGCCTCTTATGCGGTACTGTGTCAAAGGCTTTCCGACAGTCCAAGAAAATGCAGTCCGCCCAGCCCTCTCTTTCTTGCTTAATCTTTGTCACCTGGTCGTAGAATTCTATGAAGCCAGTCAGGCAAGATTTACCTTCCCTGAACCCATGTTGGCGATTTGTCACGAAGTCCCTTCTCTCCAGATGTGCTACTAGGTTTTTTCTCACGATCTTCTCCATCACCTTGCATGGTATACAAGTTAAGGACACTGGCCTGTAGTTCAGTGCCTCTTGTCTGTCGCCCTTTTTGTATATTGGGACTACATTTGCCGTCTTCCATATTTCTGGTAGGTCTCCCGTCTCCAGTGACCTACTATACACTATGGAGAGTCGCAAGCAAAGTGCCTCTGCACACTCTTTCAGTACCCATGGCGAGATCCCGTCTGGACCAACAGCCTTTCTAACATCCAGATCCAGCAGGTGTCTCTTGACCTCTCTCGTAATTTCGAACCCTTCCAAGGCCGCCTGGTTTACTTCCCTTTCTCCTACCACAGGGACATCACCTTGTTCTATCGTGAAGACCTCCTGGAACCTCTTGTTGAGTTCGTCACACACCTCTTTGTCATTCTCTGTATACCTGTCTTCGCCTGTTCTAAGTTTCATTACCTGTTCTTTCACTGTTGTTTTCCTCCTGATGTGACTGTGGAGTAGCTTTGCTTCAGTCTTGGCTTTGTTTGCTATATCATTTTCATAATTTTTCTCTGCTTCTCTTCTCACATTAACATACTCATTCCTGGTTCTCTGGTATCCCTCTCTACTTTCTGGTGTTCTGTTATTCCGGAAGTTCCTCCACGCCCTTTTGTTCAGTTTCTTCGCTTCCATACATGCCCTATTATACCATGGATTCTTCTGTTGCTTCTCGAATTTTTCCCTTTGGGCCGGGATGAACCTGTTTACTGCCTCCTGACACTTTTGGGTAACATAGTCCATCATATCTTGTACAGACTTGTCTCTGAGGTCTGTGTCCCTGTCTGACATGTGTGTGGTGTGTGTGTGTGTGTGTGTGTGTGTGTGTGTGTGTGTGTGTGTGTGTGTGTGTGTGTGCGTGCGTGCGTGCGTGCGCGTGCGTGCGTGCGTGCGCGTGCGTGCGTGCGTGCGTGGACAGACCAAGGGAAGCCACAACAATTTACCATAACAAAGACATGAAGGCTTGTCCACACCACTCCACCATTCTGAGAAATTTCTAAATGAAAAATGACCTCGCTAAGTAATACTAATCTTAACTGTAATTGCGTTAATCTCAATAATTATCCCAATTCACAAAATTAGTAGTTTTATGTTTTTCAAAACTTCTAATACGAGAATAATCATTTATATTATATATATTTTTTTAGGTCAGTTTCTTCTTACGAGAATCTTCAGCTCTCTCTCTCTCTCTCTCTCTCTCTCTCTCTCTCTCTCTCTCTCTCTCTCTCTCTCTCTCTCTCTCTCTCTCTCTCTCTCTCTCTCTTCCCACAATCGTTTCCTCTCTCTTTCCCCTTTCTTCTCAGTCTTCTGCTCTTTCCTCGACTATTGACATTAACAATGTTCGACCTGGTTCCCACATTTGGGATGATCCTGAGAGGGCCGGGTGAGAGGGGGCCGGGTGTGAGAGGGCCCGGGTGAGAGGGGGCCGGGTGAGAGGGGGCCGGGTGAGAGAGGGCCGGGTGAGAGAGGGCCGGGTGAGAGAGGGCCGGGTGAGAGGGGGCCGGGTGAGAGGGGGCCGGGTGAGAGGGCCAGCTTAAAGCTTCATCTACAAGGGAGCACACCCGAGGTGGGATCAATTACGAGGTCAGTAGTCCAGATGATGAAGATCAACACGCCACTCATGACAGTTGGAGCCCGACTCATGATGAGTACCAGTGTCTATATATGATTCTCATCAATATAAAGTCATCAGACAACACATTGCACTCTAAGACAGGGAGAATGTCACCAGCCCCTGCACGGGTCACCAGCCCCTGCACGGGTCACCAGCCCCTGCACGGGTCACCAGCCCTTGCACGGGTCACCAGCCCCTACACGGGTCACCAGCCCCAGCACGGGTCACCAGCCCCAGCACGGGTCACCAGCCCCTACACGGGTCACCAGCCCTTGCACGGGTCACCAGCCCCAGCACGGGTCACCAGCCCCTACACGGGTCACCAGCCCCAGCACGGGTCACCAGCCCCAGCACGGGTCACCAGCCCCAGCACGGGTCACCAGCCCTTGCACGGGTCACCAGCCCCAGCACGGGTCACCAGCCCCTACACGGGTCACCAGCCCCTGCACGGGTCACCAGCCCCTGCACGGGTCACCAGCCCCTGCACGGGTCACCAGCCCCTGCACGGGTCACCAGCCCCTGCACGGGTCACTAGCCCCTGCACGGGTCACCAGCCCCTGCACGGGTCACCAGCCCCTGCACGGGTCACCAGCCCCTGCACGAGTCACCAGCCCCTGCACGGGTCACCAGCCCCTGCACGGGTCACCAGCCCCTGCACGGGTCACCAGCCCCTGCACGGGTCACCAGCCCCTGCACGGGTCACCAGCCCCTGCACGGGTCACCAGCCCCTGCACGGGTCACCAGCCCCTGCACGGGTCACCAGCCCCTGCACGGGTCACCAGCCCCTGCACGGGTCACCAGCCCCTGCACGGGTCACCAGCCCCTGCACGGGTCACCAGCTCAAGGCCCGAAGGCCGGGTGTTCACAACACTGGCAGAGATGCAGCTGGAAATTATTCACTCGGAGACGCCTGGGCCGCGGGAGTGCTCGGAGACGCCTGGGCCGTGGGAGTGCTCGGAGACGCCTGGGCCGTGGGAGTGCTCGGAGACGCCTGGGCCGTGGGAGTGCTCGGAGACGCCTGGGCCGCGGGAGTGCGGGCGCGGGGCGGCGGTTGTCGCAGCGGGAGACACCGCGGCTACAGGACCCGCTGGTCGGGTCACGCATGCCCGATGACGATAATTCGTGGCGAATTGAAACCCGAAGTGGATTATGTGCAATCCACTTGATTGATGGCAAATATTCGGGTCAGAATGCCACCGACCGGAGGCCAGAGCGTGTGGAGACATGTTCACTCGGTCATTGATCTCTGATACACAGAGCAAAATTATTCCGTTGGGGTAAAAAAGAGAGAGAGGGATTGGACAGACAAAGATGCCAATGATATGATTCGTATAGTGAAATTAAAATAAAATTAAAAAAGTTATTTCGAATTACAAGCGATTTCAATAACTCGAAAGTATTTAGAGATTAATTGAGACGACTGAAGCTTAAAGAGATCAGATCGACGTAAATAGCCCCCACCCCGGGGGAGACAAGTCATAGGGGAGAGACGGGGAGAGAGAGAGGCAGAGAGAGAGAGAGAGAGAGAGATAGAGAGGCAGAGAGAGAGAGAGAGAGAGAGATAGAGAGGCAGAGAGAGAGAGAGAGAGAGAGAGAGAGAGAGAGAGAGAGAGAGAGAGAGAGAGAGAGAGAGAGAGGCAGAGAGAGAGAGAGAGAGAGATAGAGAGGCAGAGAGAGAGAGGCAGAGAGAGAGAGAGAGAGAGAGAGAGATCAGCGGCCAGATGAATGGTCACGCTTGCAGCGAGGATCAGTCACAAAGATGCCAGCCTAAACCCCAGATAAGAATATAACGAAGAAACAGATACAATGAGATACACTCAGAAGAACTTGAAAAGTCTCCCGTGTAAGACTCGTTTAAACTCCCTTGATTAGGTAATTGCGATATATTTTCTGATCAACAGGTTTATAAGGTATATATATATTTTTTGTATAGAGACAGTGTAACATTATGTGTTTTGTTTAATATTTTAGTTATAAAGAGAGTCAGTCCCACACATGATATTGGCGGCGTCAGTCTTCGTTTAAACATTCTAAAGTCTCGCCTTTCAGGTGCAAGTTTTTTTCAGAGGTTGAGAGTGGTCAGGGCGTGTGAGGTGACCTTGCTTCTGCCTGGATGATAATGGCTGCCGCTTGGCCGGGTTGTGTCCCTCAAACACCCCACCTGAACACCGGCAGGTACATCTCCTGGTAGGCAGAGCTTAGCTCCCGGTCCCTCCATATATACCCATGGAACTGTACCTTTGAGACAGTGAGCATGACACCGATAGACAGATCATTTGTCAAGAGCCTCGCAGCCTGTCCCAGCCTGTCCCAGGCCGGGTTGGGACTGTCTGTCAGCCGTAGCCCTCCCCCCCCCCTTCCCTTCTCTATCAAACTTGGTCACATAGACTTTGGGGATTGAACTTGTAAGGTGACGTTTATTGTGATTTCAACTTAGGTGTCGCTGCAATCATCACAATATCATGTGGCTGCTTCCTGGAGTGGAGGCCTGGTCGAGGACCGGGCCGCGGGGACACTAAAGCCCCGAAATCATCTCAAGATAACTCAAGATAGGTGTTGTGTGATAATTCAGGGGCAGTCAGCCGTAGTTATTCTCAGTTTCTTGTGTGGTGACTCAAATGTTATCGAACATCAGGTGAAAATGGGTGATTAATGATACCCATAATAGTATATATATAATTGACTTATTTTAGTAAATTGTCTTTAATTCTGATCCCCCTAGATCTTGGCTCTTGAAAGCCTGAGTTGAGAGCACTCTGAAGTTTACTGGCTTCAGATTTTGACTTAAAGATTCTTGGTTATATGAGTTATATATCCGTACCGCGGGTGTATGATAACACCAGATAACACTGTTGTACAGACACGTTCTATTCCTGCACTTATAACTAACTTGAATAGATGGTGGCAGCAATCTACCATCTTTCTAGTATTCTAGTACTCATTACTTTCTAATCTTCTACTTTCCTCTTTGATCTCATTTTCTCCCACTCATTCTTTCCCTTTCCCCTCACCACTCTTCCTCACACCTCCCTTCCACCTCCCTTCCACCTCCCTTCCTCCCTCACCCTACGAGTTTCTTCATTCTTTAATTGGTTTTCCCTCACTTCCCGATACGTTACAACAGATGGCGTCTCTCCGGTATAACCACCTGTTAATTACAACAGGAACATAAGTGATCCGGTTTACTGTGTTCTTACATATTTCCAACAATTACAAATGATCGTTAGCGTTAGAAAAATTAAACATTATTAGAAGTAGCTGTAGCAGGAGTAGCAGTAGCAACAGAAGCACAAGCGTAGCAGCTGTTGCAGTAGCAGCTGTAGCAGGAGCAACAATAGCGGAAGAATAGCATAAGCAGCAGCAGTAGCAGCAATGACAACAGTAGCAAAAGCAGCAACAGAATCAGAAGCCGAAGTAGAAACAGTATCTGAAAGTTAAATATATCTGCTTACCTGTTGAGTGTACCTGTTGATTATTCATAGCGAGACATTGGTGCGTCATCAACGCACGAGGGGAGGGGGAGGGAGAGAGAGAGAGAGAGAGAGAGAGAGAGAGAGAGAGAGAGAGAGAGAGAGAGAGAGAGAGAGAGAGAGAGAGAGAGAGAGAGAGAGAGAGAGAGAGAGAGAGGGAGAGAGAGAGAGGTGAGAGACAAGCAAAGTCTCTCTCTAGGTCAATCTCCACTTCGGATCAGTAACATCAGGTCATAAGTGTGTAGGAAATTGCAATAGGCCTATACGAAGCAGCTCCTGGAGATATATATATATATATATATATATATATATATATATATATATATATATATATATATAACTGAAAACTCACACCCCAGAAGTGACTCGAACCCATACTCCCACAACTGGTATGTACAGGGACGCCTTAATCCGCTTGACCATCACGACCGGACATAAGGAAGTGATAGCCGAGGCTATATGAACCACTTCCCCGCCGGCACTCGGATGGTAATCTTGGGCATAGCATTTTATCAAATCACCTCATTCAAGCGGATTAAGGCGTCCCTGTACATACCAGTTGTGGGAGTATGGGTTCGAGTCACTTCTGGGGTGTGAGTTTTCAGTTGTATATAGTCCTGGGGACCATTCAGGCTTGTTTGCATTTGTGTTCCTCACGTGTGCCCCAAAGAATGAGGTGATTTGATAAAATGCTATGCCCAAGATTACCATCCGAGTGCCGGCGGGGAAGTGGTTCATATAGCCTCGGCTATCACTTCCTTATGTCCGGTCGTGATGGTCAAGCGGATTAAGGCGTCCCTGTACATACCAGTTGTGGGAGTATGGGTTCGAGTCACTTCTGGGGTGTGAGTTTTCAGTTGTATATAGTCCTGGGGACCATTCAGGCTTGTTTGCATTTGTGTTCCTCACGTGTGCCCCAAAGAATGAGGTGATTTGATAAAATGCTATGCCCAAGATTACCATCCGAGTGCCGGCGGGGAAGTGGTTCATATAGCCTCGGCTATCACTTCCTTATGTCCGGTCGTGATGGTCAAGCGGATTAAGGCGTCCCTGTACATACCAGTTGTGGGAGTATGGGTTCGAGTCACTTCTGGGGTGTGAGTTTTCAGTTGTATATAGTCCTGGGGACCATTCAGGCTTGTTTGCATTTGTGTTCCTCACGTGTGCCCCAAAGAATGAGGTGATTTGATAAAATGCTATGCCCAAGATTACCATCCGAGTGCCGGCGGGGAAGTGGTTCATATAGCCTCGGCTATCACTTCCTTATGTCCGGTCGTGATGGTCAAGCGGATTAAGGCGTCCCTGTACATACCAGTTGTGGGAGTATGGGTTCGAGTCACTTCTGGGGTGTGAGTTTTCAGTTGTATATAGTCCTGGGGACCATTCAGGCTTGTTTGCATATATATATATATATATATATATATATATATATATATATATATATATATATATATATATATATATATATATATATATATAACCCAAACCAAAACTCGTTCATATATTTATTTGATAATTTGTACCATATCTTGAGATGGTTGTCTTGAGGTGATTTCCCGGCCCGGTCCTTGACCAGGCCTCCTTTATGCTACACACCCCCAGGGCCACCACCCCCACACCCCCAGGGCCACCACCACCACACCCCCAGGGCCACCACCCCCACACCCCCAGGGCCACCACCACCCCCAATACTCAGCAGCCAAGGACAGCTTCTTTAGATTCAGAAGAAGTTTAACAAAATGCCGCAGGTGAAAGCCGGAAAGGCATTTAAGCCGAGAGAAACTGTAAGGAAATTCTCTCACCCTGTAGGGGCGGGCAACGTGTGGTTCTTGAGGGTTATCTTGAGATGATTTCGGGGCTTTAGTGTCCCCGCGGCCCGGTCCTCGACCAGGCCTCCACCCCCAGGAAGCAGCCCGTGACAGCCGACTAACACCCAGGTGCCTATTTTACTGCTAGGTAACAGGGGCATAGGGTGAAAGAAACTCTGCCCATTGTTTCTCGCCGGCGCCCGGGATCGAACCCGGGACCACAGGATCAATAAAGTTGTATACAGCACATGTCTGGTGAGCACCCCCCACCTCTCTCCCCACACCCCCAACTCTCCCCACACACCCCCATCTCTCTCCCCCACACCCCATCTCTCTCCCCATAACCCCCCATCTCTCTCCCCACACCCCCCATCTCTCCCCACACCCCCCCATCTCTCTCCCCACACCCCCCATCTCTCTCCCCAAACCCCCCATCTCTCTCCCCCACACCCCCATCTCTCTCCCCACACCCCCCATCTCCCTCCCCACACCCCCATCTCTCTCCCCACACCCCCATCTCTCTCCCCACACCCCATCTCTCTCCCCACACCCCCCATCTCCCCCCACACCCCCATCTCTCTCCCCACACCCCCATCTCTCTTCCCACACCCCATCTCTCTCCCCACACCCCCCATCTCCCCCCACACCCCCATCTCCCCCCACACCACCCATCTCTCCCCACACCCCTCATCTCTCCCCCATACCCCCCATCTCTCCCCACACCCCCCATCTCTCCCCCACACCCTCCATCTCTCTCCCCACATCCCCTCATCTCTCTCCCCACACCCCACATCCCTCTCCCCCACACCCCCCATCTGTCTCCCCACACCCCCCATCTCTCTCCCCAGACCCCCCACTTCCCCCCCACACCCCCCATCTCTCCCCCACACCCCCCATCTCCCCCCCACACCCCCCACACCCCCTATCTCTCCCCCACACCCCCCATCTCCCCCCCACACCCCCATCACCCCCCACTCTTGGCACACAGTAACTCACTAAATATGCACGACCCGCCTCTCACACAATGCACTTGTTAATGCACGTCAGATGCACAGCTTGTACGATCACCAGAGCCGCCCTCACCAACCTCATTCCCAACCCCGAGGGAGTTGGTGCGGGGGTGTAGTGGCCCCCGTGGCGCAGTGGTTAAGCGCTCGCCCGGCGCCTCGCGAGCGCTTCGGCCTGGGTTCGTATCCTGGCCGTGAGGACTTAAGAACATGGAACCAATAATCCAGTTATTGAATAATTTAGTCAATAACAACCGTCCGGACTCTCTCCCTGTATAAGTAACCGGACTCTTCCCTCTGCATAAGTAACCGGACTCTCCCCCTGTATAAGTAACCGGACTCTTCCCTCTGCATAAGTAACCGGACTCTCCCCCTGTATAAGTAACCGGACTCTTCCCTCTGCATGAGTAATTGTCCGGACTCTCTCCCTGTATAAGTAACCGGACTCTTCCCTCTGCATGAGTAACTGTCCGGACTCTCCCCCTGTATAAGTAACCGGACTCTTCCCTCTGCATGAGTAACTGTCCGGACTCTTCCCTCTGCATGAGTAACTGTCCGGACTCTCTCCCTGTATAAGTAACCGGACTCTCCCCCTGTATAAGTAACCGGACTCTCCCCCTGTATAAGTAACCGGACTCTCCCCCTGTATAAGTAACCGGACTCTCCCCCTGTATAAGTAACCGGACTCTCCCCTCTGCATAAGTAACCGGACTCTCCCCCTGTATAAGTAACCGGACTCTTCCCCCAGTATAAGTAACCGGACTCTCTCCCTGTATAAGTAACCGGACTCTCCCCCTGTATAAGTAACCGGACTCTCCCCCTGTATAAGTAACCGGACTCTCCCCTCTGCATAAGTAACCGGACTCTCCCCCTGTATAAGTAACCGGACTCTTCCCCCTGTATAAGTAACCGGACTCTCCCCCTGTATAAGTAACCGGACTCTTCCCCCTGTATAAGTAACCGGACTCTCCCCCTGTATAAGTAACCGGACTCTCCCCTTGCATGAGTAACCGGACTCTCCCCTTGCATGAGTAACCGGACTCTGCCCCTGCATATGTAACCGGACTCTCCCCTTGCATGAGTAATCGGACTCTCTCCCCCAGCATAAGTAACCGGACTCTCCGCCCTGCATAAGTAACCGGACTCTCCCCTTGCATGAGTAACCGGACTCTGCCCCTGCATATGTAACCGGACTCTCTCCCCCAGCATAAGTAACCGGACTCTCCCCCCAGCATAAGTAACCGGACTCTCTCCCCCAGCATAAGTAACCGGACTCTCTCCCCCAGCATAAGTAACCGGACTCTCCCCCTGCATAAGTAACCGGACTCTTTTCCCTGTATAAGTATCCGGACTCTCCCCATGCATAAGTAACCCGAACTCTCCCCTACTTTAGTAACCGGACTCTACTTCAACTCGTCCGACTCGGGTCAGTTAAGTGGCCCAAAGCGACCCTTGAAACCCCCGTCTTAATAACCTGTCATTAGCATCTAAAATTATCTGAGAAGAGGCTGTGAGTGGACAGTTAGTCTTCTCAAGCACTCGCAACGGCCCGTCTATATGCGAGGCTGACGTCACACAATGCGGAAGCCAAGCAACACGTCATCAAGTCGCTCAACCAATCATAGCTGAGGGTGATGATGTCATTGGGAAGCAAGGTCCAATCATGTTTCCTTAATGTATTCACCGTCCAATCCCAAGTTAGACCCCGTGATGCCATAAAATAATGTGGCAGCCTCTCATTTGCTAAATCTATAAATTCCTCACAATTTTTCATAACGCTGAATTAAAAATCAAGAACTACGAATCTAATCATTCTCAAAGAATAAAAATATATTAATATGTTCGATATTCCTAGTAGATATAAACTAAAACAAGCGAATTTTAGTATTATATGAACTTGTATATATTTAAATATCTATATCTAAAAATGCGGCGACACCTGGCATCTCGTCAAGCAGTACCTTATAAATAAGGAAACTCGCTGCTCTGCCAGTCAGTGTGTTCGTCCCTGGCGTCTGGACCGTACTCAGTGTTGGCCAGCTCGACGCAGTCTACTGAAAGGTGAGTTTGGTTACGGTTCTCGGTGTTATCCAGCTGGACTTAATGTCGGTAAACTTGGGGTAAATATCTGGCGTCTTCCATAGTTTCTTTCCCGGTTTACAATCTTTTCCTAGGAAGAAAAAAAAGTTTATATCGGTATATGCCTTAAGGTTGGGGCTCTTATTGCCTAAGCGACACTAGGGGGGCGCTCTTGTTGTCTGAGCGATGCTCTAGTTGCCTGAGCGACGCTCTAGTTGCCTGAGCGACGCTCTAGTTGCCTGAGCGACGCTCTAGTTGCCTGAGCGACGCTCTAGTTGCCTGAGCGACGCTCTAGTTGCCTGAGCGACGCTCTAGTTGCTTGAGCGACGCTCTAGTTGCCTGAGCGACGCCAAGGGGCTCTCTTGTTGCCTGAGCGACGCCAGGGGGGCGCTCTTGTTGCCTGAGTGACGCCAGGGTGCGCTCTTGTTGCCTGAACGACGCCAGGGGGGCGCTCTTGTTGCCTGAGCGACGCCAGGGGGCGCTCTTGTTGCCTGAACGACGCCAAGAGGGGGCTCCTCTCCCCCACGAGAGGAGCACTAAGCCTGGGTAACGAGGAGTCTCAACACAGCTAAATATATCAAACGGAAGTCGTCGGAGTGACAATCGGGCCTCGTATCAGACGTGCGACTTTGTGGTGAAGTCTCGCCACAGATTGACAACCTCGCAACTGATGGAGAGGCGGGACCAAGGAGCCAGAGCTCAACCCCCAGCAAACACAACTAGGTGAGTACACCCACCTGTTTATGCGGGCCGCAAGATTCCATCAATCTATTTCAGTTTTGCTTGTGAAGAGAGACGCTGATCCGATTGGAGGAATATTTCTTCCAGATAAATATAAACAAGCCTATTGTATAATGTATGATTTCAACGCGAGTATTTACAATACCACGACTGTTAGATTTTGTTTTCTGTTGCTTGACGGAATCGAGCAAGTGATTCCGTCAAGCAATGATTGTGATTGATGTGTGAGAAGCTGTCAATGACAATATGTACAACCTGGAGGACATCATGTAGAAGAAGAATGTTATCTGCTATATAGATGGATGGGGAGGAGGAGGGGAGGGGGGGGGGGAAGAGACTAAATGTTTCTTAATAAGTCAACACTTCCTGCCAAATCCCCCCCCTCTCGGAGGAGCCCCCCCCCCCATCCGTCAGCTGCTGGCTATCACCTGAGGTTGACATTCTTCCAAGTTGCTGGCCAAGATTATAATGTTTGCCTTCCTTCTCTCTCACACCCGCCCCCCTCACTCTCCCTCTCTCTCTCTCACCCCTTCACTCTCCCTCTCTCACACACCCCCTCACTCTCCCTCCCTCACGCTACTCCCCCTTTCCCTCACACACACCCTCTTCCTTCTCCCTCGTTTACAACCTCTTCCCTCCTCCCTCACTCACAACTTCACGCTCCCTCATTGACAACTTTTTTTTCTCTTCCCAGCACTCACACTCCCTCTCCCTAACGCCTCCCAACACCCAGCCTCTCACACTCTTCCTCTCTCCCCCTTGATCTTACACGCTGCGAGGCACCTGTCCTCTTAAAAAGAACGTCGCTTTTGGCCGTTTGCCCGTATGGCCGAATATGGATGTAATTTGAAAATGAAAAAAAAATAAAATAAATTTGGGATTTTTTTTTTTCAACAACAGTAACTTAAGGGTCCTCTGATAGGTTAGGTGGGCAGGAAATTCTCATAAAGTCTCAAAACATCATGAAAAACGTTAATGGAGAGTGTTCTCTTCTAACCTTACCGAGTAAGCCGGACGACTCAAACAGTAAACGGAACACTACGTCACTTTTGTGAGTCGATTTCATTTTAAATTACGTCCAAACTTGGCCATAGCCGCGCATACAAGCGAAAAGTGACGTTATTTTTAAGAAGGACGGGTTGCTCCTACACCCTGCTGCCTGCGTCTCCCCGTCAGTGACACACTTCCGCCTCTCACTAAGTTACTCACACACTCCTCACACTATCAACAACACCTACACATTTTAGCAACTAACATTACTATTACTACTAGTAAGACTATTACTAGATCTGCTAGTGGCCGAAACTGGTAGAGATAAATATCATATTGATAATATATAATAATTATGATATGTCGTGAGCAGTATATCCTGGTGACCTGGAAACTCAGGTGGGAAGGGGGGGGGGCGTTCCCGTTATGTACATGTGTGTGTGTTGCTTCTCTCTCTCTCTCTCTCTCTCTCTCTCTCTCTCTCTCTCTCTCTCTCTCTCTCTCTCTCTCTCTCTCTCTCTCTCTCTCTCTCTCTCTCTCTCTCTCTCTCACTCAGCGTGGGCCTACACACACGTCCACTGCTTCTCAGCTTCTCTTTGTCTCTCAAACCATCTTTGCCTCTCAGCCCCTCCCTCCCTCTCAGCCCCTCCCTCCCTCTCAGCCCCTCGGTATCTTGATCCATCTCTGCATCTCAGTTCGGCTCTGCTTCTCATCCCTTTCTCCTTGCTCCCACACTCCTACTACCTCTCACTCCTCACCATTAGTACTGTATCCATCTCTCTCAAAAACTACACCAATAGAAACAAATAGACATAAATGCTCTGAGAATTCTGGAAAGAGTATTTCAAGGAAGAGTTTTAAGGTATGGTACACAAATGCTGATGGAATTACAAACAAAGCAGAGGAAATAAAAAAAATGGGTTAGCATCACTAGATGAAACAAAAGCCATTGGACCACACAACATATCACCGTGGATGTTAAAAGCAGCAGCACAGGCCCTCAGCATACCTCTAATTACGCTGAGGGGTCTGTAAGTTACTCATCTTTAAAGTGTAACTTACAAAGGGTGAATGGCCTAGTTGCTGCAAGAAAGCAAATGTGGTACCAATTTACACGAACGGAGGTAGATAAGAGGCACTGAACTACAGACATGTGGCACTCACAACCATCCACGGCAGTGTTCGGAAGAATACTAAGAATAAACTTACACACTTAGAGAGAATTAGGTTGGTGTAAACACCACCTTGGGGGGTTAGGAACTCATGCCTGACGAACCTACTGGACTGCTATGATAAGCTACGGAAATAAATCAGGACAAATAAGACTGGGCAGATTATGCATTTCTGGACTGACTGCCAGAAAGCTTTTGATATAGTACCTCATAAGAGATTATTACACAAACTCGAGAGACAGGCGGGAGTAAACGCCGATCTATTGACAGGTGCTTACTCTACTGTCTAATAGACAGCACTCGAAGCCACAAGGGAGAGGGTGGGGGGCAGAGATATCGGACTGGTGTAGGGGTAACAAGCGGAGCACCTCAAGGATCACTATCTCTCATGTATGTATATGACCTGTCTATCTTGAGGTTATCTTGAGATGATTTCGGGGCTTTAGTTTTCCCGCGGCCCGGTCCTTGACCAGGCCTCCACCCCCAGGAAGTAGCTTACTAACACCCAGGTACCTATTTTACTCCTAGGTAACAGGGCATAGGATGAAAGAAACTCT
This sequence comes from Procambarus clarkii, assembly GCF_040958095.1. NCBI lineage: Eukaryota > Metazoa > Arthropoda > Malacostraca > Decapoda > Cambaridae > Procambarus > Procambarus clarkii. The sequence continues at coordinate 41,957,286 of NC_091167.1, read as the reverse complement.
GCCCATTGTTTCTCGCCGGCGCCGGGGATCGAACCCGGGACCACAGGATCACAAGTCCAGTGTGCTGTCCGCTCGACCGACCGGCTCCCCCTGAACTGTCTACAACAATTGTTGTTGTTGTTGCTATTTTAGATTCCGCTATTCAGAACAAAAGTGCCAAGTAGCACGGGCTATGGTGAGCCCGCCGTAGACTTCTGCAACAGTTGAGTCTTATATGTTGATGTTTGACAATGGAAAACTAACGAGAAGAGTTGTAATAGATGAGGACCATAAGATGAGGACTGTAACCAGCTCAGACTAACTCCAAACTGCAAAGTCTGAGAAATGGCCACTTGAGTTCAACACTAGCCCGTGTAAGGTAATGGGAAAGTATAAAATACTTAGGGTCATTGACGGAGTGGAAAAAGAAATGTTTACTGTGAATACCAATTGAGGAGATGGATGGAAGCTCGAGACTCAGATGAGTCGGAGAGATGTTAGAAAGTTTTCTCATAAGACTAGCGGGGAGACGGAGGGAAGGGAAGGGAATTATCAAGGGGAAAGCGCCAAGCTATTACGCCATTACGGAGATGGAATGAACAACCTAACCTAACCTAACCTAACCTAACCTAACCTAACCTAACCTAGGTTGTCGAAGGCGACTACATTCAGAATTGTAAAAGATATAATACGAAAAAAGTAGGGAGTCATTGTACTAGACCATCGGCGGATAGAGAAGCAGGATCCAAGAGCTAATGCTCCCAGGATCCTGCAGGCACAAATAGGTAAGCACACATGCACACACGTGTACACACACACACAGGCAGGCGGGGCCATGACTGAATGGACAGCGCTTGGGACTCGTAATCCTAGGGTCCGGGTTCGATACCGGCCCCTGGCGGAAACAGATGGGCAGTTTCTTTCACCCTGATGCCCCTGTTACCTAGCAGTAAATAGGTAGCTGGGAGTTAGACAGCTGTTACGGGCTGCTTCCTAGGTGTGTGTGTGTGGGGGGGGGGGGGGGGGGGAACAAAAAAATTAGTTTGTTAGTAGTTAGTAACAGTTGATTGACAGTTGAGAGGCGGGCCGAAAGAGCAAAGTTAAACCCCTCGCAAGCACAACTATGTGAGTACACACACACACACACGCACACACACGCAGGCAGGACCAAAGAGCTGAAGCTCAGCCCCGCAAGCATAACGATGTGAGTACACAACCACGAGTCATGCTAATGAGGATCGTGCACAAGTACCAGCTACTGTTATTGCTCATCTGACTTTACAACCAAGTCAACGTTTTGTGCATGTGCATTGATGCATGCGCATGATCTGAAGCCCTGCACGTCTGAGAGAACACTATGCACCATTGCACATTAGGTTGCATCATCTGTACACATAGTTCTGCTTCTCACCAGTATGGAACATTTTAAAAGCTGAAAGAGTTACCAACAAATCATCCAGATGAAATGAGTCTTGTTTCTATCTAACTCTGAACATTAATAAACTAATTTACAAACAAAATTGTCGAGATGAGAAACAAACAGAATAAGGCATTTTCTCATGTGTCTCATAATATACAATTTACAACAAATATATATTATATAAATATATGCCAATGAAATAAAGGAAATCTAGCTTCTAGGAAATCAAAATCTGGTTCTGTTAGGTATATCAAGTTCAAAGTAAATGAGCTAAACTAGTGAAAACTTCTCGCCAATTGTTTATGTCCTGGATGACCTGTCTTAAGTTCCCTGGTCTGGACCGGATCCGGGAAGATCTTTCGTAAGACTTTAAACACACAAGTTTAGGCTTCGCTTGAGCGAGCTTCTTACAGCAGGCCGGGAGAGAGTTGATGTACCAGTATGATGCTTTGGTCTCAGGTCGATATTAGCCTAAATAGGTTTCAGAGTAGTCAAAACACTTGGTGTGTGTGTGTGTGTGTGTGTGTGTGTGTGTGTGTGTGTGTGTGTGTGTGTGTGTGTGTTTCCGAACGTTCAATTCACTTATTGTGAGTTTCCAAACATTTAAAAATAAATGAATTCAACTACAATCTCAAAGAACTTCCAGCTAGAGAGCAATACTATTTTTTGTATACACAGGAAGTTAAGATGTAAAGCTTCCTCGTATTACAAGACCTCTGTGGAGGAGGTCGCAAGAGGGCGTGGCGTTCTGCACCTCTTGCTTGACGTGGCGTGGAGGAAGCCAACTTCAGCAGCAGCAGCAGCAGCTGGGGTTGCCTCTAAGGTCAGAGAGAGAGATTGGAAACAATCATCTGGGCGAGGCAGGATGTACTCAGGAAATTGCAGTACTCACGCATGGCGGAAGCTGCCAGCAGTTGCCTGGGTGTGTCTTTAGCTCAGACGTGCCCATGCATTAATACAACACTAACCAACATTAATACAACGCTAACCAACATTAATACAACACTAACCAACATTAATACAACGCTAACCAACATTAATACAAAACTAACCAACATTAATACAGTGTTCTGTCCTACGTGAACGGTGTTTGAGATCTATTCTCCTACATGTAATGTAGTGGTAGAATAGTGGTGGTGGTGACGGTGGTACCATAGTGTGGTGGTGATGGTGGCACCATAGTGTGGTGGTGATGGTGGCACCATAGTGACGATGGTAGTGATGGTGAGAGGGAAGAGAGGGATGGGGACGTCAGGTTACGAAAACAATAGCCAGCTTTGTGAGAGGTGATGTTGCTACGTCGCTGCTTGTAGTAACTGTTCCTAGTGTGACCACCACCGCTAGTTGAAGCAGTCGTTGCATTAAATGTTGCGACACCAGCAGCAATAACAACAGTAGCATCAATGAAATCAACAGCAAACCGGAATCCCAACAGAATACAGGTGTCCCTACGATCTATACACAGGTTATCTGTTGGGAAACTACTCCGAGCACAATCTCTGGGAACCCCACTAACGCGGCCGCCTAGGTCAGTATAGAGACATGTAAGGCTCTCCTGCCTCCTCCTGCGCCTTCAGGCACACTGCGGCCGCCGGAGACAGGCTGACACACACTTTCTTGTTCATAAAACTGCGCACACATAATTTAATAACGAATTAGAACACCAGCAACAGTAGAATTAATTAACAATAGGTCCATAAATACTAGTAGAAACAGAATATTGAACAGTAGCAAGAGTACTAAGTACAAGTAATAAGAGTAGTGGTAGTAGTAAGTAGTGGTGGTAGTAAGTAGTGGTGGTAGTAAGTAGTGGTGGTAGTAAGTAGTGGTGGTAGTAAGTAGTGGTGGTAGTGAGTAGTGTTAGTAGGATGAAGGCTAGCTAGGGTAAATTATAAGTTATCACACGTCTTCGTCCTTCGTAAAGCCCGCTACTGGTACAGGTAGCAACACAAACCAGATTTATCCATCTGTTGGGCCGTATCCGGCGAGGGAACAGGTGGATGAGGCCACACTATGTGGCCACCACACTGCCACATCATAGCCTGGATATTGGTGGAACCAATACCACCACGGCAGCAACTACAGTAAACTAATACGATTAAACTAATACAATTTTTGAACTCACCGCACAGACAGGTAAACTCAGCTACCACACCTATAGTGACCTTGGGAGAGCTACCAGGGTGTTGAGCAGCGGTGGTGTGGTTGGAGTGGTTGAGGGTACTCGCCTGGGGTGTGGCAAGGTACCTGTACCGGGCGGGAGTACCGGAGATTATCGTGTGGGTAGCCAGCTGCCCCAAGGAATTACGTGTGTGTAAGTTTAAAGTACCGGACATTACCTGCAAGGCATTGTGCAATGATTATTATTCCTCTCTCTCTCCCTCTCCCTCTCTCCCTCTCCTTCTCCCTCTCTCTCACCCTCTCCCTCCCTCTCACCAGCACTTCCTTAGAGACAAAGCCAGCTACGCAACTGACCGCAACTTTACAAGGCCACAGGATAAAAAGTCGACACGTTAGCTTGGCTTGGACCGCCAGCGGACGGATGCGCGGCGGCGGAATCCGAGGAAGGATGAAAAAAACTAAACACGAAGGACAGAGAAGGAGCGAAACATACATATAATACACAGAGAGGAGTAGGAGAGAATACACAAAGAGAGGAGCAGGAGAGGGAGAGTTTTACTATACAAACTGATTGTTAAACAGGTCGATGCTTGCCACGCACTCGAGGTAGAGTCTGAGGAGCACCTGTAGGCCCTCACACCTCGCCTCTAGCCAAGTTTTTATCATATACATATCATCAATCTTCTCGGTAATCATATGACTGCAAATCTTACATGTCGAGTGGTTGGTCTTATGTACACGCAAGGTACTTATGTGTAATCAATTAGGCCTACACGACCAGCCCGTGTACTCACCTGGTTGTGATTGCGCGGGGGGGGGGGGGGGTGAGCTCTGGCTCTTTGGACCCGCCTCTCAATTGTCTATCAACTGGTGTACAGATTCTGGAGTCTATTAGGATCTGTCATATCTTCATTTAAATTTTGTGACTGTGTATGGAGTCTGCCTCCACCACATCACTGCCTGTGTATTCAGCCACATGTGTGAACTCAGCAGCAGGTGTGTGTATTCAGCAACATTGTGTGTGTGTACTCAGCACCAGGTGTGTGTATTTAGCAACATGTGTGTGGACTCTGCAACATGTGTGTGTATTCAGCAGAATGTTTGTGTATTCAGCAGCATGTGTATGTACTCAGCAGCAGGTGTGTGTACAGCAGCATGTGTGTATGTGTGTGTGTGTACTCAGCAGCAGCATGTGTGTGTGTGTGTGTGTGTACTCAGCAGCATGTGTGTGGGGGTGTACTCAGCAGCATGTGTGTGTGTGTGTACTCAGCAGCATGTGTGTGGGGGTGTACTCAGCAGCATGTGTGTGTGTGTGTGTACTCAGCAGCATGTGTGTGTGTGTGTGTGTGTGTGTGTGTGTGTGTGTGTGTGTGTGTGTGTGTGTGTGTGTGTGTGTGTGTGTGTGTGTGTGTGTGTGTGTGCGTGTGAGTGTGTGTACTCAGCAACAGGTATGTGCACTCAGCTCCCACCGGCTGCGTTTGGAGCTCTTGATGGTCTAACAGACCCACTTACGACCTACGCGCTGCCTCCCCCTCCCTCGTGTCTTGGAGGGGAGAGGAGGCCATCTTGTGTGAGGGGAGGAATGGTGGGGGCTGCTGCGTAGTGAGGGGGGAAATGAGGGGGAAGTGATGGGGGCGAGGGGTGTAGTGATGGGGGGGATGAGGTAAATGAAATGGCGCCCAGAGAAGTGGGGAGGGTGAGCGGGTTTTTGCTGGCGTGGGCAAGTGGAGAGGCGGGAAATGGGGTTAGGAGGTAGAGGGGAGGGGAGATGGGGGGATGGGGAAATATAAGTAGGGGGGGGAGGGGATAGGACACACGGATATAAAAACGGCTTCATGACTTGCTTACGTCTTTAATGACTGTGTGTGGTGCCAGGAAGGAAAAGATGGGGGGGGGGGAATGGGGCTAGTTGGGGGGTGTCGCGGAGGGGGGATGCAGTGGTGGGGGGGGGGGGGGATGAATGTTGGGGGGAGGGGATTGGAGGCTTCAGGTGAAAGGAAACGTGCCAAACCATTTCTGTCATGCCCAGGAACCGAACCCGGGATCATAAATTGAGAGTCGAAAACTTAGCCACTGTACTACAAAGAAGTGTTTATGTACTCACCTAGTTGTGCTTGCGGGGGTTGAGCTCTGGCTCTTTGGTCCCGCCTCTCAACTATCAATCAACTGGTGTACAGGTTCCTGAGCCTACTGGGCTCTATCATACCTATATTTGAAACTGTGTATGGAGTCAGCCTCCACCACATCACTGCCTAATGCATTCCATTTATTAACTACTCTGACACTGAAAAAATTCTTTCTAACGTCTCTGTGGCTCATCTGGGTACTATGTTTCCACATGTGTCCCCTTGTTCGTGTCCCACCCGTGCTGAAGAGTTTGTCTTTGTCCATCCTGTCAATTCCCCTGAGAATTTTGATGTACTGAGCACCAGCTGTCGATACTGAATTAAATCATAATACTGAATCCTCGTACAGAGGATGTTCTTCTGCTTAATCCTATGTCCCCGAACTTTAGGAAACTTTGTTCCAAGTTCCGTCGTATCGGACCATCTGCTGATCACTCGTATTGGCCCATACCGTGTCCCCCCCTCACATCGGTTCATCCAATGTCAAATCGTGTTGTTTTGTCTGATCTATTAATACCCCGGAGTATATTGCACATTGTGATAATATTCCCCTTTTGTCCCACTAAATAGGAACTTGTTGAAATTGAAATTGTTTCTCTGTTAAAGATACATGGAAGAACAGATTAGTTAGCGCTAAATATGAAACACGTTTTCATTTATTTATTTTAATATCATTTTCTTTGAATACAATAATAACCACAAACTTCGTCATTTCACAAGACTGCACTTCTCATGATACGGTTGAGTATTTGAAAATACGATGATTTAAATTTGAATAAATTAAATTTATGCAAATACATTTCATGAACAAGTTATTTTATAAGTATTATGTTCATAATTGTAGTATAGATTTTATAGTACTTTTCTCTTACTTAAGTACTTACATAATTGTACAAACAGGAGTTTGAGTTGTGGCTGTTTAACTCCACCTATTTACTCTCCATACTCTGATGTGCCGTTACGGGCGATTCATGCCCGTGCCACCTTTTGGGTGGCTTAATCTTCATCAATCAATCTGATGTGCCGGTTCCCGACCATATTGAGCTTAGTCATTAAAGACCTGTCCGAAACGTACAGTAGTTAAGGATCTGTTCTAGTGGCTGTACAAGAATGTAACAACTCTTGTATATATCTAAAAAAAAAAAGTACAATCACAAACCCAATGTACCTTCTTGTGTATAAATAAATAAATAAATAAATAAATAAATAAATAAATAAATAAATAAATAAATACCAAAATCTTCAACTTATCAGATGATCTTCACCATAAATTCGTCCCTCGCATTACACATTTTCCTCTGATACTCTTTTATTGCCCATGTAATTCCCGTTTTCTGTAATGTACATATCATGTCCCGATGACTGTTATTGCTGTTAGTTCAGTCATGCAGAGACCAGGACACAATGGTTGGCGGCTCTTGGTAAGATATCGTGCTCTCAGTCTCAACCTTTTCTCATTCCGGATGAAGAACAGGTTTGGAATAACTACATTAAACTCCATCGTTTTTTATAAGTGTGTTTGGCAGTCCTTTTCCATGCTATCTAGTAATTTTACACTCGGCAATCCTTCTGCATGTCCATCCACTTGGGCTGGTCGGTACAGCGACGGCCTTGGACTTTGCAGGTTCGCAGATCGATCCCCAATAGTCACGCCATGTCTTCATATTCTAACTCCTTGCCCTCGTATCCCTTTCCAGTGCTTTATAACCATGCTGGATTGGTATATTCGACTGATACTTCCCCTTCCTTCAGCCTGGTAACCATTCTCGGTTCTCTCAGCATGGTTGTGCGGGTCCCCAGGTCTGTCATTTGTCTCTGATTCTCTCTACTGTTGTGCGTGTGTCCGTGTTCCTGTTTGGGCACCCTGTGGTTTGTTTGTTTGGGGGGGGGGGGATGAATATTGCCAGGACAACTACCAATATTGTCATCTATTGTCAGAGTTTCAATGATGTTTTGGTAACCATTTGTATTGCCATCCAATTCTTCAAGATTCCACCTTCGTTTAACAAGGAGAGACACTTTCCTTCCATGGGTTTTATTTCTCCTTATTACCTTCTATCTTCTTGAATATTCTGCACCAGAGATCATATCAGTGATTTTGGTTTCCATTATGACAATCACACTAAATTCTTTTTCGCTAATCCTCTCTCTTATTTCATCTGCTTTGTTTTTGGCTCCATCGTCATTGGTATATCAAATCTTCAGGGTCATCTTGGACCCTATTTTCTGAATCCTCAGAAGACTATTGTCCATTTCTTACTACTCCTATTTGTACTCACCTATTTTGTGCTTGCAGGATTGAGTGTTAGCTCTTGGATCCTGCTTTTCCATCTGCCGGTTGTCTAATGTCCTGATCTATTTCTGTATCATATATACTTTTATGAATATGAAGGTAGTTTGCTTCCACAATCTGCTCCTTCAGTTCATCTCATTCTCCCACTACTCTTATGCTAAATGAAAAGTTTCTAACATTTGTAATAAACAGGGATGGAAGCTGAGACTCATCTGAGTCAAGATTCCATCTATGTCCTCCTGTACTGTTGATGTTCATTGTGAACATTACCTCTTTTTCTACTCTGTCAATACCCCATAAGTATTTTATACGTCTGTATCATGTCCCACCCTTCTATCTCTTCTTTTCTAGCGTCATTAGGTTTAGTTCCTATAGTCTCTCATACGTCGTAATTCTTGGGCATTTGGAGTACGGAGTTCGCCGGCCCATAATGGGGGTTCCAAGATGGGCTTGCATACTCCTAAACTAGTCTCACGGAGGTGGTGAATAACAATCTAAATGATTTCTCATTTAGGTTCCTGAATGGTGTGTTTATGTATTTACTATTTGTACCTGCAGGATCGAGCTGTTATCTCTTGGACCCCCGCCTTTCTAACCATCGGTTGTGTGCGAGAGAGCGCGAATGTACTCACTCACTTGCGCTTGCGGGGGTTGAGCTTCGGTTCTCAGGTCCCGCCTCTCAACACACCCACAGGGGCCGTGGCTGAATGGACAGCGCTTAGGACTCGTAATCCCAGGGTCCGAGTTCATTCCGCTGGCGGAAACAGATGGGCAGAGTTTCTTTCCCCCTCCTGCCCCCCCTCCACACAGGAAGCAGCCCATAGCAGCTGTCTAACTCCCAGGTACCTATATTTACTACTAGGTAACAGGGGCATCAGGGTGAAAGAAACTCTGCCCATTGTTCCTTACCGGCGCCGGGAACTGAACCCGGGCCACAGGATTACGAGTCCCGGACGCTGTCCACTCAGCTACCAGGGCCCCGAATGTTACTGAATGTTAACGCCCCAAAACCTAATGTTACTAATACCATTCACGGTGACCAATATATTGAATTAACCCTTCCATTAAAAATACATTAAACAATTTTTTAATTACAGGTCCCCTGAGCTCTGTGTGTAGGAGTACGTGTGTGCGCGTGCGTGCGTGCGTGCGTGTGTACTCACCTAGTTGTGTTTGCGGGGGTTGAGCTCTGGCTCTTTGGTCAAGCCTCTTGACCAAAGAGGGCTCTTTGTGTGTGTGTGTGTGTTGTGTGTACGTGTGGGTGGGGGGGTGGGGGGGGTGGGGTGAAACCATGCAATTTTAAGTCTGGTTTTGTTTTGATAATTAAATGTTGCGGTGTTTCTCATGTTCTTCCCTTTCTTCATTACAGGACCACCATGACCACCTGCACCATCCTCCTAGTTCTGCTCCTGGCCGCTGTGGGTGAGTGGCGCGAGAGAGAGAGAGAGACAGCGAGAGAGAGACAGCGAGAGAGAGAGAGAGAGAGAGAGAGAGAGAGAGAGAGAGAGAGAGAGAGAGAGAGAGAGAGAGAGAGAGAGAGAGAGAGAGAGAGAGCGAGAGAGCGAGAGAGCGAGAGAGAAAGGGAGAGAGAGACTAGTTCAAAACATAGCTTCTGTACACAGTAATTAGTTTACTTAGCACAACATAATGAACATATTCTTTTGAAAAAAACAAAATAAAATCATTCAACCCAACAACCTTTTACGTACTATAATTCTCAATGACTTATCGATCACATTAAACCCTCACGCCTATAAATCACCTAAAATAATCCCTTATTTAATAATCCCTTATTTAAATAATCTCCAATATAAAAACCTAAACGTGACTAATACCATTCACGGTGACCAATATATTGAATTAACCCTTCCATTAAAAATACATTAAACCATTATTTGATTACAGGTCCCCTGAGTGCCGCAGAGACCAAGTGTGAAGGGAAGGACTTTAACTGTGGGGACAAGTGCATTCCTCCACAGTTTGTGTGTGATGGCTTCTTTGACTGTGGCAACGGGAGGGATGAGGTGAGTAGAGGGTAGGAGGAGGAGGTAGGGAAGATAAAGAGAGATAGGGAAGATAAAAAAGAGAGGGAGAAGATAAGGGAGTGAATGGGATGAGGGGAAACAGATAGATTAAATTTTTTATTTATTAGGGACTTGAGTTATAGTAATCTATTTGCATATAATGAAGTGGTTAAGTAATTTATGACAATGTTCAATACTTGAACATTATAGAGGAAGCAACAGTCATTGTTTCAATAATATCCCCAACACTGATACTCAGCAGCAAACATGAAAATCATGTCAGATACCTTTAAAAGATATCTACCGTGTTATAGCGAGATATAGCCGCTTCTGTTTATATAGCTTATATAGCGATATACAGCTTTGTTTTAAAACATTGCACAAGCACATTGTACCCACAAGAGTGGTGACACATGTTGACGAGAAGTGGGAAAATAATCAAATGCACGCAATTTTAAATTATAGACAAATATACTAAATATTCCGTAATTTTTCTATATTTATGTACACCTTCTGGACTTTACATCAACAGATTCACGGGCTAATCTGGCGCAAGCTCAGCTTGAATATACAACTCCTGGGACATGATTTTGACAGGATTTAAATTGCTTGTCAGCAAGCCGTCTTTACGGCAGTAATTTACTTCACATGTTAAGTTGGTAGGGGGAGTGCGTGCGAGGGAGTGTAGTACTTGTTGCACTCTATCATCATATTCATTACTTATTAAGTTGCATTTTCATACACTCGAGTTTAGTACATTTGTGTACTAAAGTACATTTGTGTACTAAAGCCACTGTATTAGACAACCGGCGGCTGGAAAGGCAGGGTCCAAGAGCTGAAGTTCAAACCTCCAGCCGTAATCACGTGTTTGAGTAACACGTGATTACGGAAAGAGCTTACAGTGTTGGCTGGATAGGTGGTTTCCTTCGGACAAAAAGCCTGTCACTGCTAGGTGGAGAGTTAGTTCCTTCAAGTGTGTGGAGAGTTCGTTCCTTCAAGTGTGTGGAGAGTTAGTTCCTTCAAGTGTGTGGAGAGTTAGTTCCTTCAAGTGTGTGGAGAGTTAGTTCCTTCAAGTGTGTGGAGAGTTCGTTCCTTCAAGTGTGTGGAGAGTTAGTTCCTTCAAGTGTGTGGAGAGTTAGTTCCTTCAAGTGTGTGGAGAGTTAGTTCCTTCAAGTGTGTGGAGAGTTAGTTCCTTCAAGTGTGTGGAGAGTTAGTTCCTTCAAGTGTGTGGAGAGTTAGTTCCTTCAAGTGTGTGGAGAGTTAGTTCCTTCAAGTGTGTGGAGAGTTAGTTCCTTCAAGTGTGTGGAGAGTTAGTTCCTTCAAGTGTGTGGAGAGTTAGTTCCTTCAAGTGTGTGGAGAGTTAGTTCCTTCAAGTGTCTGGAGAGTTCCTTCAAATGTGTGGAATCTTTCTTCAAGAGAGGTCAGGCAGGAGATTGTAGTGTGAGCGAGGATCACCTTCCGAGGTCCATACAGTATTCCATACATTATTCCACACGTATGGAATACAGTATGGACCCCCGTATTCCATATGCATGGTTGTTTGCCAGAATTATACAGAGACATTGACCTAAATAATATAATTTGTAATAATGTGATACATTATTTAAGATTTGTTTTAGCAAAGTGTTCGCAAACGTAATAATATCAACAACAACGTTTATCGATGATAACAAAACCCAGATGTGAATCACACTAATTCACAACTACGAAATATTTCTCAACCATTGCTGAAGAGCTGTACCATTATCAACACACACTATCCAACAATAGTCAAATGAATTCTAAAAGTAACATGGCATTACTGATAACTATAGCATGTGATAACCTAACCGGTTTGACTTTCTCAACAGGTGAACTGCAAGGAGAAATCCCCTGCCAAGCCTCCCCCACCTGGTGACCTCCCACCTGGTGCCGACGCCCCCACATTTCCCCTGGAGTTCGGTCGCTAGACACCCAGATGCCGTGGGAGAGCTGTGGGAGGGCCGTTGGAGGGCTGTGGGAGGGCTATTGGAGGCCCGTGGGAGGGGGTGGAGATCAGTGGGGGATAACAGACTACCTTAAAACAGTAGGGACTGAAGGCTAAATATATCTGTTGAGGCGAATTCTGTTTGAAGAACTTCCATGGCAGCCGCCACCGCGGCCAGCGTGTGTAGTACATCTATCCAGTTCATACATACATTTGCAATTTAACATACGAGTGAAAATCAAAACTTCCTGTGGCTACCTCAAAGGGAATGTGGTAGGTTCAGGGATGTCGATGGTCTGATGACCTGTGCAATATTGAGGTCTCCAGTCGCTGTTGCAGGCTGGAGAAGTTGATGATAACATACCGATTTACATGTCATGAATGATTCTTCGTTTGTAAGGAGACAACTCTCTCAGTGCTATAAATCGTTAGTTAGAATTAACTAGGAGAATCTAGAAGATAATATAGAGGATAGAAATAAATTAACTCTTAGATAACGACTTGTGTCACAGGCGTATCCAAGTGGATGCTGTATCTTGAAGTAACGTTGAATCAGCGTTAATAACGACGATTCAATGTTGAATTAACTTTGATATTGTGGCCGCTGGCATGTTGATTTAGTCGGGGTAAATCCGAATTTGTTTGTACTACGTTTTTCTCTGTAGAAATATAAGTTAATAGGGTTTTGCGTAAAAATCCCCATTAACAAGATTCTGACATCACTGGCTACGGTTTCCTAATATAACTATATAATATACTTGTTTTTTATACATAAACTGATTATAAAATATTTGGACCATTTGGCACCTTCTCGCCCAAAAATATTTATAAAAAATATTAAGTTTCTGATAATATTTTGTATTTTTATACATCCCCCCATATTGTTTTCTTCAACTAAATCCTACAACAGAATATCATGTAAAATTTAGGTGCAACTTTTTCTATAAATTTCAGGAATATAAATTTCAGAATTTAACTGAAATGTTGTATCGAAAGAAACACTAAACAATCAGGTTATGGAGAATGCAACTAATATTTTCTATAAGTACACAAGACGAAATAGGTCGAAAGCCACTGCATTAGACAACCTGCGACTGGAAAGGCAGGGTCCAAGAGCTGAAGTTCAAACCTCCAGCCGCAAACAGGTGACTTAAAAAGCACACTGATACTCCATACATAATCAGGTCAGAGCGTGTCCTCACATTGTTATTTAAGATTCAGCTCCTCGAAGCCAAACGTTGCAAGTAGCCCGGGCTATGGTGAGCCCGTAGTGGACTTACCTGGCACAGGTAGCGGGGCTGTGACTGATGTAGCCTCACATTAAATATTCTGACGGGACACTCACTACCGTATCCAGCTCTCCTGGTCTGTCTGTTGGACCCGTCACAGTTCATCACATAAGTGTGATAAACCGTATTGTGTGAGAGTCCGTGTGAAGTGTTTGAAGTGTGATACGCACACTCACATACACACACACACACACACACACACACACACACACACACACACACACACACACACACACACACACACACACACACACACACGCACGCACACACACACACACACACACACACACACACACACACACACACACACACACACACACACACACATAACGAATCATAACGAATGCCGTGTTTCCCCAGGAGTACACAATAATAAGGAAAGAGAGGGAAGGTAGGGGAGGAGGAGGAGTGGCCCTACTCATGAGAAAGGAATGGAGTTTTAAGGAGATGGCTATCCCGGGCTGTGAGGGTTTCAGAGACTACATAGCAGGCACCATGACAATGGGAGGACCAAGGATAGTAGTAGCAGTAATATATAATCCTCCACCAAATGACAGAAGACCCAGTCAAGAGTACGAAAGCAACAACATGGCAGTTAACACTATAATTGAGAGGGCAGCCTCTTCTGCCTGTAGAAATAGATCCCACCTGCTCATCATGGGGGAATTCAATCACGGCAGGATTGATTGGGAGAACAAGGAACCGCATGGAGGCGAGGATACGTGGAGAGCCAAACTACTGGAGGTGGCGACTAGAAACTTCTTAACCCAGCATGTCAGTGAACCCACAAGGATGAGAGGAAACGACGAACCAGCGAGACTCGACCTGGTTTTCACCCTGAACGACTCTGACATAAGAGAAATCAGTTTTGAGGACCCAGTAGGAATGAGAGACCACAGTGTATTGGTGTTTGAGTACCTGATTGAAGAAGGGTTATTGAACTCGAGAAGGGATACCGAAACCAAAAGGTTAGCATACCGAAAGGGAAACTATGAGGAGATAAGAAAATGCCTAGCAGATATAGCATGGGAAACAGAGCTCAGGGAAAAGACGGCCCAAGATATGATGGAATACATCACGCAAAAATGCAAGGATGCAGCAAACAAGTTTGTCCCAGTCCAAAAGGAAAACAGTGAAATGAAGATGAGAAACCCATGGTTTAATCAGAGATGTAGGCTAGCTAAGCAGCAAAGTAAAAGGGCATGGAGAAACTATAGGAATAACAGGACACTGGAGAGCAGAGAAAGATACCAGAATGCCAGGAATGAATATGTTAGGATGAGAAGAGAGGCAGAAAGACAATACGAAAATGACATCGCAAGCAAGGCAAAGACTCAGCCTAAATTGCTGCATAGCCACATCAGGAGAAAAACAACAGCAAAGGAACAGGTTATGAAATTAAGGATAGGGGCAGAAGGATTCACTACAAACGACAAGGAAGTGTGTGAGGAACTGAATAAGAAATTCCAGGAGGTCTTCACCTTAGAGCAAGGAGAAATCCCAGAGATAAGAGAGGGAATAGCTAACCAGGAACCACTGGAAGAGTTTGAGATTACCAGCGGGGAAGTAAGGAAGTGTTTACTAGAATTGGATGTGACAAAGGCTATAGGACCAGATGGAATCTCCCCTTGGATACTAAAGGAAGGAGCAGAAGAACTATGCCTCCCGCTCTCCATGGTGTATAACAAATCACTGGCAACAGGGGAACTGCCAGAAATTTGGAAAGCAGCTAACGTAGTCCCGATATACAAGAAAGGGGATAGACAGGAGGCACTGAATTACAGACCAGTGTCCCTAACCTGCATACCATGCAAGTTGATGGAGAAGATTGTGCGAAGAAAGCTAGTGGAACATCTGGAGCGAAAGAACTTTGTAACACAGCATCAACATGGGTTCAGGGATGGCAGGTCCTGCCTCACAGGGTTACTTGAATTCTACGACCAGGCAACAAAAATAAGGCAAGAAAGAGAAGGGTGGGCAGACTGCATATTTTTGGATTGTCAGAAAGCCTTTGACACAGTGCCACACAAGAGGCTAGTGAAAAAACTGGAGATGCAGGATGGAGTGAAAGGGAAGGTACTCCGTTGGATACAGGAGTACCTAAGTAACAGGAGACAACGAGTCAGTGTGAGGGGTGAGGTCTCAGATTGGCGAGACGTTACGAGTGGAGTACCGCAGGGGTCAGTCCTTGGACCTATACTGTTTCTGATATATGTAAATGATCTTCCAGAGGGTATAGAATCGTTTCTCTCAATGTTTGCCGATGATGCAAAAATTATGAGGAGGATTGAAACTGAGGACGATAGTAGGAGGCTACAAGATGACCTAGAAAGACTGAGTGAATGGTCCAACAAATGGCTGTTGAAGTTCAACCCGAGTAAATGCAAAGTAATGAAACTAGGTGGTGGAAATAGGAGGTCAAACACAGGATACAGAATAGGAGATGAAGTACTTAATGAAACGAACAGAGAGAAAGATCTAGGAGTTGATATCACACCAAACCTGCCTCCTGAAGCCCACATAAAAAGAATAACGTCTGCGGCATATGCGAGGCTGGCTAACATCAGAACAGCGTTCAGGAACCTGTGTAAGGAATCATTCAGAATCTTGTACACCACATATGTAAGACCAATCCTGAAGTATGCGGCCCCAGCATGGAGCCCGTACCTTGTCAAGCACAAGACGAAGCTGGAAAAAGTCCAAAGGTATGCCACTAGACTAGTCCCAGAACTAAGAGGCATGAGTTACGAGGAAAGGCTGCGGGAAATGCACCTTACGACACTGGAAGACAGAAGAGTAAGGGGAGACATGATCACAACCTACAAAATCCTCAGAGGAATCGACCGGGTAAACAAGGATAAACTATTCAACACTGGTGGGACGCGAACAAGGGGACACAGGTGGAAACTGAGTACCCACATGAGCCACAGGGACGTTAGAAGGAACTTTTTCAGTGTCAGAGTAGTTAACGGATGGAATGCATTAGGCAGTGATGTGGTGGAGGCAGACTCCATACACAGTTTCAAATGTAGATATGATAGAGTCCAGTAGGCTCAGGAATCTGTACACCAGTTGATTGACAGTTGAGAGGCGGGACCAAAGAGCCAGAGCTCAACCCCCGCAAGCACAAATAGGTGAGTACAAATAGGTGAGTAAACACACACACACACACACACACACACACACACACACACACACACACACACACACACACACACACGCACACACACACACACATACACACACACACACACACACACATACACACACACACACACACACACACACACACACACACACACACACACACACACACACACACACACACACACACCTCACCCTGGGGCTCTCCAGCACGGGATCTTTTTCAAGTCGAAATTATTCCTGTAACTTTGAACACAACAGTTCATGGAAGTTATTGAAACCGATTACAATTGTGGGGGATAAATATAAACAATATTTTATTGTAAATTCTCGACTCTTGAGTTCCCTTGATTCAAAGGGAATCTGTGAAATACAACCTTGGATAAAAGTCTTACAATTTTTCAGACTTTAAATTTTCTCCTTCTTGCAAACTCGATAGAAATTGTATTTTCTAAGTCTTCATCCAGCAACATGAGAGAGAAGAGGAAATGTAATATAGTTTCTCCTGTGCAAAACAGGATCATAAAAGACATTATGTTGCTTACCAGGAGTGCATGGAGGGTCCTGTACTAGTTTACAGGAGTACATGGAGGGGTTTGTACTAGTTTACAGGAGTACATGGAGGGTCCTGTACTAGTTTACCAGGAGTACATGGAGGGTCCTGTACTAGTTTACCAGGAGTGCATGGAGGGTCCTGTACTAGTTTACAGGAGTACATGGAGGGGTTTGTACTAGTTTACAGGAGTACATGGAGGGTCCTGTACTAGTTTACCAGGAGTACATGGAGGGTCCTGTACTAGTTTACAAGAGTGCATGGAGGGTCCTGTACTAGTTTACCAGGAGTGCATGGAGGGTCCTGTACTAGTTTACCAGGAGTACAAGGAGGGTCCTGTACTAGTTTACCAGGAGTACATGGAGGGTCCTGAACTAGTTTACTAGGAGTGCATGGAGGGTCCTGTACTAGTTTACCAGGAGTACATGGAGGGTCCTGTACTAGTTTACTAGGAGTGCATGGAGGGTCCTGTACTAGTTTACAGGAGTGCATGGAGGGTCCTGTACTAGTTTACCAGGAGTGCATGGAGGGTCCTGTACTAGTTTACCAAGAGTGCATGGAGGGTCCTGTACTAGTTTACCAAGAGTGCATGGAGGGTCCTGTACTAGTTTACCAGGAGTACATGGAGGGTCCTGTACTAGTTTACTAGGAGTGCATGGAGGGTCCTGTACTAGTTTACCAGGAGTACATGGAGGGTCCTGTACTAGTTTACAGGAGTGCATGGAGGGTCCTGTACTAGTTTACAGGAGTGCATGGAGGGTCCTGTACTAGTTTACAGGAGTGCATGGAGGGTCCCGTACTAGTTTACCAGGAGTACATGGAGGGTCCTGTACTAGTTTACCAGGAGTACATGGAGGATCCTGTACTAGTTTACCAGGAGTGCATGGAGGGTCCTGTACTAGTTTACAGGAGTGCATGGAGGGTCCTGTACTAGTTTACCAAGAGTGCATGGAGGGTCCTGTACTAGTTTACCAGGAGTGCATGGAAGGTCCTGTACTAGTTTACAGGAGTACATGGAGGGTCCTGTACTAGTTTACCAGGAGTACATGGAGGGTCCTGAACTAGTTTACTAGGAGTGCATGGAGGGTCCTGTACTAGTTTACCAGGAGTGCATGGAGGGTCCCGTACTAGTTTACCAGGAGTGCATGGAGGGTCCTGTACTAGTTTACCAGGAGTACATGGAGGGTCCTGTACTAGTTTACCAAGAGTGCATGGAGGGTCCTGTACTAGTTTACCAGGAGTGCATGGAGGGTCCTGTACTAGTTTACCAAGAGTGCATGGAGGGTCCTGTACTAGTTTACAGGAGTGCATGGAGGGTCCTGTACTAGTTTACCAGGAGTGCATGGAGGGTCCTGTACTAGTTTACCAGGAGTACATGGAGGGTCCTGTACTAGTTTACCAGGAGTACATGGAGGGTCCTGTACTAGTTTACCAAGAGTGCATGGAGGGTCCTGTACTAGTTTACGAGGAGTACATGGAGGGTCCTGTACTAGTTTACCAGGAGTACATGGAGGGTCCTGTACTAGTTTACCAAGAGTGCATGGAGGGTCCTGTACTAATCTAACAGGAGTGCATGGAGGCTCCTGTACTAATCTACCAGGAGTGCATGGAGGGTCCTGTACTAGTTTACCAGAGGTGCATGGAGGCTCCTGTACTAGTCTACCAGGAGTGCATGGAGGGTCCTGTACTAGTTTACCAGGAGTGCATGGAGGGTCCTGTACTAGTTTACCAGGAGTGCATGGAGGGTCCTGTACTAGTTTACCAGGAGTACATGGAGGGTCCTGTACTAGTTTACCAAGAGTGCATGGAGGGTCCTGTACTAGTTTACCAAGAGTGCATGGAGGGTCCTGTACTAGTTTACCAGGAGTACATGGAGGGTCCTGTACTAGTTTACCAGGAGTACATGGAGGGTCCTGTACTAGTTTACCAAGAGTGCATGGAGGGTCCTGTACTAATCTAACAGGAGTGCATGGAGGCTCCTGTACTAATCTACCAGGAGTGCATGGAGGGTCCTGTACTAGTTTACCAGAGGTGCATGGAGGCTCCTGTACTAGTTTACCAGGAGTGCATGGAGGGTCCTGTACTAGTTTACCAGGAGTGCATGGAGGGTCCTGTACTAGTTTACCAGGAGTGCATGGAGGGTCCTGTACTAGTTTACCAGGAGTGCATGGAGGGTCCTGTACTAGTTTACCAGGAGTGCATGGAGGGTCCTGTACTAGTTTACTAGGAGTGCATGGAGGCTCCTGTACTAGTCTACCAGGAGTGCATGGAGGGTCCTGTACTAGTTTACCAGGAGTGCATGGAGGGTCCTGTACTAGTTTACCAGGAGTGCATGGAGGGTCCTGTACTAGTTTACCAAGAGTGCATGGAGGGTCCTGTACTAGTCTACCAGGAGTGCATGGAGGGTCCTGTACTAGTCTACCAGGAGTGCATGGAGGGTCCTGTACTAGTTTACCAGGAGTGCATGGAGGGTCCTGTACTAGTTTACCAAGAGTGCATGGAGGGTCCTGTACTAGTCTACCAGGAGTGCATGGAGGGTCCTGTACTAATCTACCAGGAGTGCATGGAGGCTCCTGTACTAGTTTACCAGGAGTGCATGGAGGGTCCTGTACTAGTTTACCAGGAGTGCATGGAGGGTCCTGTACTAGTTTACCAGGAGTGCATGGAGGGTCCTGTACTAGTTTACCAGGAGTACATGGAGGGTCCTGTACTAGTTTACCAAGAGTGCATGGAGGGTCCTGTACTAGTTTACCAGAGGTGCATGGAGGGTCCTGTACTAGTCTACCAGGAGTGCATGGAGGGTCCTGTACTTATCTACCAGGAGTGCATGGAGGGTCCTGTACTAGTCTACCAGGAGTGCATGGAGGGTCCTGTACTAGTCTACCAGGAGTGCATGGAGGGTCCTGTACTAGTCTACCAGGAGTGCATGGAGGGTCCTGTACTAGTCTACCAGGAGTGCATGGAGGGTCCTGTACTTATCTACCAGGAGTGCATGGAGGGTCCTGTACTAATCTACCAGGAGTGCATGGAGGGTCCTGTACTAATCTAACAGGAGTGCATGGAGGGTCCTGTACTAGTCTACCAGGAGTGCATGGAGGGTCCTGTACTAGTCTACCAGGAGTGCATGGAGGGTCCTGTACTAGTTTACCAGGAGTGCATGGAGGGTCCTGTACTAATCTAACAGGAGTGCATGGAGGGTCCTGTACTAGTCTACCAGGAGTGCATGGAGGGTCCTGTACTAGTCTACCAGGAGTGCATGGAGGGTCCTGTACTAGTCTACCAGGAGTGCATGGAGGGTCCTGTACTAGTTTACCAGAGGTGCATGGAGGGTCCTGTACTAGTCTAACAGGAGTGCATGGAGGGTCCTGTACTAGTCTACCAGGAGTGCATGGAGGGTCCTGTACTAATCTAACAGGAGTGCATGGAGGGTCCTGTACTAGTCTACCAGGAGTGCATGGAGGGTCCTGTACTAATCTAACAGGAGTGCATGGAGGGTCCTGTACTTATCTACCAGGAGTGCATGGAGGGTCCTGTACTAGTCTACCAGGAGTGCATGGAGGGTCCTGTACTAATCTAACAGGAGTGCATGGAGGGTCCTGTACTTATCTACCAGGAGTGCATGGAGGGTCCTGTACTAGTCTACCAGGAGTGCATGGAGGGTCCTGTACTAATCTAACAGGAGTGCATGGAGGGTCCTGTACTAGTCTACCAGGAGTGCATGGAGGGTCCTGTACTAGTCTACCAGGAGTGCATGGAGGGTCCTGTACTAGTCTACCAGGAGTGCATGGAGGGTCCTGTACTAATCTAACAGGAGTGCATGGAGGGTCCTGTACTAGTCTACCAGGAGTGCATGGAGGGTCCTGTACTAGTCTACCAGGAGTGCATGGAGGGTCCTGTACTAGTCTACCAGGAGTGCATGGAGGGTCCTGTACTAATCTAACAGGAGTGCATGGAGGGTCCTGTACTAATCTAACAGGAGTGCATGGAGGGTCCTGTACTAGTCTACCAGGAGTGCATGGAGGGTCCTGTACTAATCTAACAGGAGTGCATGGAGGGTCCTGTACTAATCT
>NC_091167.1:41921301-41931301 GCF_040958095.1 Procambarus clarkii | reverse complement strand
GATTTAGCAGATAATCAAATAACGGAAACCAACCCGTTTTAAAGATCTATAACAAATTTATAGTATTGTTCACTCACGACTACGTCCAAGCTCGGCCCTAAACAACGGTGAAGAGAATATTGAACATTTCACCGTAATGTGGAGTATCTGTCTATATCTTGGGAGCCGGTCGGCCGAGCGGACAGCACGCTGGACTGTGATCCTGTGGTCCTGGGTTCGATCCCAGGCGCCGGCGAGAAACAATGGGCAGAGTTTCTTTCACCCTATGCCCCTGTTACCTAGCAGTAAAATAGGTACCTGGGTGTTAGTCAGCTGTCACGGGCTGCTTCCTGGGGGTGGATGCCTGGTCGAGGACCGGGCCGCGGGGACACTAAAAGCCCCGAAATCATCTCAAGATAACCTCAAGATATATCTATATATCAAACTATCTCTTATTTAGCTATATCTATCTCCCCCTCAAATCAGCATGGGTGGGGGGGAATGGGTTAGATAAGGTGAAGAGGAATGACAGAGGGATAGGCTCGAGAGAGGAGGAGGGGTGAGAGAGAAAGGGGGTGAGAGAAGAAGGGTGAGAGAGGAAGGAGGGGGGGGGGGGTGTGAGAGACGAAACAGGAGATAAACAAACCCAAAGACTGATTAAAGTAAAAGGGGGGGGGGGAAAGATTGATTAGTGAGAAATGTAGGTGAAGAGGGAGGTAAAAGAGGCAGAGAGGTGGGTAAGTCACAGGGATTGTAGGATGGCACACACATGATAAAGTAATGGGAAGAAAGGGGGTGGGAGGGAGGTGGAAGGGAGAGGGGAAAGGGAATGAGGGGGGTGGGTGCCGATCACTGGAGCATTCCCCGGCCTGGACTCCATGATCAAGTCAGTAATAGTCCGGTGTCGTTTATAGAGTTTAGTGCACGAGTTTGAATTAGTTCCCTCCACGAGTTGTAATGAGTTGGTGACCATGGGGGGAGTCGGCGTGCATTTAGAGAGCTCTAAATGTGCGTGCATGCACTCAAGCACTTTAGCAAATGAGAAAAGGATCACGTTCATTAAGAGCAACGCACACATGTACACACACATACACACACACAGAAACACACACACACACACACACACACACACACACACACACACACACACACACACACACACACACACACACACACACACACACACACATACACACACACACACACACACACACATACACACACACACTATATATATGACTACTATTATAATTTTCTGTCCTCCAGTTGCTATGGTGCCTGATATGTAGTCACTGAAACCTTCACAGTTCTGATTTACCATCTCTTCAGAACTCCATCCTTTTCTTATCAGGAAAGCTACACCACTTCCTCCTCTCCCTTCTCTCTCTTTCCTCACTACACAGCAGTCCTGTAGAAATACTGCGTCCTGTGTGTGTGTGTTTGTGTGTGTGTGTATGTATTCACCTAGTTGTATTAACCTAGTTGTGCTTGTGGGGGTTGAACTCTGTTCTGTTCTGTGCGTGTGCGCTTGCGTGCGGGCGTGCAAGAGAGAGAGATGAGAATGGGAGAGTGGCGTTGTCTCAACAGCTTATTGTTGGTGTTTACACGAGGAGGAGGAGGGGGGGGGGCGGGGGGGGGGCAGGGGGGGGCAGGGGGGGGGGGGAAGAGAGCGGGGAAGGCGTGTAAAGACCTACATGTTTACACCTCCCCCCTCCCCCCATTCATGCCTGCTTCCCCATTCATGGGTCTCTCTCGTGAATGAAAGCGGCAGCAGCAGGTGTAGGGAGCACCAGGTGTGCTTCGACACACACACACACACACACGTGTGTCCGCACCCAGCCATCATAGACTCGTTAAATGGCTGTTGGCCAGGAATTGGTCGCCTGAGGTGCGGGTCGTGTGTACAAATGCCAATATGAATGCACACGAACGCCTCCACTGCCAATATTACCTGTGGCACCAAGATCCATCACTCGTCACCACAGCTGGTATGACACCGGCACCACCATCACCACCACCGGCACCACCACCGGCACCACCACCACCACCACCGGCACCACCACCACCACCGGCACCACCACCACCACCACCGGCACCACCACCACCACCACCACCGGCACCATCACCACCACCACCACCATCACCACCACCACCACCACCACCGGCACCACCACCACCATCACCACCACCACCACCGGCACCACCATCACCACCACCACCACCACCACCGGCACCACCACCACCACCACCGGCACCACCACCACCACCACCACCACCACCACCACCACCGGCACCACCACCACCGGCACCACCACCACCACCACCACCACCACCGGCACCATCACCACCACCACCACCATCACCACCACCACCACCACCACCGGCACCACCACCACCACCACCACCACCACCACCACCACCACCACCACCACCACCGGCACCACCACCACCACCACCACCACCGGCACCACCACCACCACCACCACCACCGGCACCACCACCACTACCACCACCACCACCACCACCACCACCACCACACCACCACACCACCACCACACCACCACACCACCACCACACCACCACCACACCACCACACCACCACCACACCACCACCACCGGCACCACCACCACTACCACCACCACCACCACCACCACCACCACCACCACCACCACCACCACCACCACCGGCAACACACGCATCAATACCACCATCTGATCCACCATCGTCATGGCCACCACCATCACTGTTGCTACCACCATCACTATCACCCCCCCCCCCGACCACGGCAACTAAGACAACAGTTGCCACCACGACTACTTCCCCCCACCAACGTAACCCATACAACAACCACCACC
This sequence comes from Procambarus clarkii, assembly GCF_040958095.1. NCBI lineage: Eukaryota > Metazoa > Arthropoda > Malacostraca > Decapoda > Cambaridae > Procambarus > Procambarus clarkii. The sequence goes on along the minus strand of NC_091167.1, from coordinate 41,928,466 downwards.
AGTACTGCTACCACCATCATCACCAGCGTAAATACCGTCGCGCCAACCACCAGTCTTACCACCACTACTTTTACCACACCCCCCCCACACTGCCTAATTACCACCACTATAAACACAGGCTACCACCACCACTACCAGCCCCACGACTACCAACATCACCACAACCTAAGACAAGAGAGAGCAGGAAATAAGTACAACAGAGTCAGAAAAGCAGCTGAGAGGCAATTGAAAACAAGAGCGAGAAAGCGTGCGGACGATGGCTATTAAAAGAGGCTACAGAAGTTAATATTTATTCCTCAATTACAATTTTCGAAGATGATCGAAGAGGTTTTCGATGAACAATATAAAAGTTTCAATATTAAAATGCAGACAGGAGGTACCTATAGCCCAGCGTCACTGAAGTACATTCACTGCTAAGAGACAGACAAAGTAATCATCATGAGGGTAGTGAACCAGCGGGGACAAATAAACGTTGTATTGGAAGAACAAGAAATCAGAGAGTCATGCAAGGCAAACTTAATAGAGTTCTGTGAGTGGGAATTCCAAATTCGGCCGGAGAAAGATGGGTAGTTAGACTCCATCTTCTTTGCCAGAAGCATTTGATATGGTGCAAGGATTCTGGAAGATGTTGAGGGGAAATACATAAGGATATTAGGCTCTATAAACGGGTGGTTAAGAAGTAGAGTGCAGCGAAAGAGGAGGTAGGGGAAGCCACCTCCATCCATAGCTCTAAGGCAGGTTACGGGAAAGATCTCAACCTTCCAGTTGTAACTCTTAGGTAAACCCCACAACCACACTAGTCACCACCAGTATCACCACCGCAGTAACAACAACACCTACCACCATCTACCACAGCCAACACCAACACCACAGACGACGCCACCCCCACTACCACCACAGATTATACCACCACCAGAGAGACTGCTACCCCTACTCCCCCACCCCCACCACCCCTGCTACCCCCAACACCACCACCACCCCTGCTACCCCCAACACCACCACCACCACCACCAACACACACACTTCACCGCCAGTTGCCGCGCTGTCACCGTCAAGAGAACACCGTCGCTCTCCGCCTCTCCACCACCCTCCCCAACACACGCCTCCCCCATCACTCCAACACTGGCGGGCCCGTGTGGACCCTCACGCCCAGCCTGCCGCATTGATCTCTCGAAAACCAACGTGTTATTCCTCTCAAAAATCACACTGAAAAAAAACTTTAGAATCTATTTTTTTACGGTGATGTATTTTTTCCTTAGAAAGGTGTAAATAACGTACCCAGCCGAGACGAAGGCTGTTCATCCCTCAGGAGGAGGGTTAGTGTAGCTCCCTCACCGCCTCCTGCTGGTGAGGCGAGAGAGAAGGAGGAAGGAGGAGGAGGAGGAGAGGAGGCCCTCACACACACCTGTCATCATGAGGTCAAAAACCAGGTCTGGAGGAGGTGACACCGTGGGCTTGTACCCCGGGTGCAGGGAACTCCTCACAGCACTCGCTCTCGTCCTACTTGTTGCAGGTAAGTGACTACGGGCTCACCATAGCCCGTGCTACCTGGAACTTTTTGTTCCAAATAGCGAATCTTAAACAATATCTTACGCCTCCACCCACTCTGCTCCTCATCCCTGTCTTTTCCATCCTTGTTTCTATCCTACGTTTGCCCTCTTCTCGTCCTTCCTCCTCCTTTTCCGTTTTAAGTCTGTGTTTCCTACTTCCATCTGGTCTTCCTCTTTCCCGCCTCTCATGATCTTGTGTGTGTGTGTGTATGTGTGTGTGTGTGTGTGTGTGTGTGTGTGTGTGTGTGTGTGTGTGTGTGTGTGTATGTGTGTGTGTGTGTGTGTGTGTGTGTGTGTGTGTGTGTGTGTGTGTGTGTGTGTGTGTGTGTGTGTGTGTGTGTGTGTGTTCATCTCTCTCTCCCCCAGTTGCCGTGTGTGTTCTCTCGCCTTGTTCTTCTCTACACCGTATTACTGTTTATCATCTGGTTATTTGCCTCGTGTTTCTTTTCTCCCTTCTCTCTCTCTCTCTCTCTCTCTCTCTCTCTCTCTCTCTCTATCTCCTTCAGAAGGAGGAGTCTTCCCGTCAGGTCCAGCTAGTGTATCATATCTGTCGGAGTCATTCATTTACAAGATGTAATTTTGCCATTAATCTTAAATGTATTATTGTATTATTTTGTATTTTTGTTGGGTATTGAGATGAGTGCACGTAAACACTCGAGGCTAATTTTACATGTACTTGGATTTGATGGCACAATATAGTTAGCTAAATTGACATTGACAGTGACACACACACACCACCTGTTGATTGATGGTTGAGAGGCGGGACCAAAGAGCCAAAGCTCAACCCCCGCAAGCACAATTAGGTGAGTACAATTGGGTGAGTACACACACACACACACACACACACACACACACACACACACACACACACACACACACACACACAAAGCTTCCCTTGCTCTCACACGTGTCGCCTTCTTCCACACACACACACAACGACCCACAACCACATACCTACAACCACACACACACGCACACGCTCTCCACACATGCACATACAAACAACCCTCCTCCACACACACCCACACAAACATTCGTCATCCCTCACCGACCCACAATCACACAAACACACACACACACAATGACACAATGGTTTAATAGGGCATGTATGAGAGCAAAGGAGCTGAACAAAAGGGCGTGGAGGAACTTCCGCAATAACAGAACACCAGAAAGTAGAAAGAGACACCAGAGAACCAGGAACGAGTATGTCAGTGTGAGAAGAGCAGCTGAGAAAAGGTATGAAAATGATATAGCTAATGAAGCCAAGACCGAACCAAAGCTACTACACAGTCACATCAGGAGGAAAACAACAGTGAAAGAACAGGTGAGGAAACTTAGAACGGGTGAGGACAGGTACATAGAAAGTGACAAAGAAGTGTGTGAAGAACTCAACAAGAGGTTCCAGGAGGTCTTCACAATAGAACAAGGAGAGGTCACAGCGCTAGGAGAGGTGGCAGCAAACCAGGCGGCCTTCGAAAGGTTCGAAATTACAAGAGATGAGGTCAAGAAGCACCTATTGGAGCTGGACGTGAGAAAGGCTGTTGGCCCGGACGGAATCTCACCATGGGTATTGAAAGAGTGTGCAGGAGCACTTTGTTTGCCACTCTCCATAGTGTATAGTAGGTCACTGGAGACGGGAGACCTACCAGAAATATGGAAGACTGCTAATATAGTACCAATATACAAAAAGGGTGACAGACAAGAGGCACTGAATTCTTGAGGAAGAGGAAGGCCAGGGTCCTTAACTTGTATACCATGCAAGGTGATGGAGAAGATCGTGAGAATAAACCTAGTAACACATCTGGAGAGAAACCCATCAACATGGGTTCAGGGAGGGTAAATCTTGCCTTATAGGCTTAATAGAATTCCACGATCAGGTGGCAAAGATTAAGCAAGAAAGAGAAGGATGGGCGGACTGCATTTTTTTTTACTGTCGGAAAGCCTTTGACACAGTACCCCATAAAAGGCTGATTCATAAGCTGGAGAAAAAAGCAAGAGTGACTGGTAAGGTGCTCCAGTGGATTAGAAAGTACCTAAGCAATAGGAAGCAGAGAGTTACAGTGAGGGGTAAGACCTCAGATTGGCGTGAAGTCACCAGTGGAGTCCCACAGGGCTCTGTACTCGGACCGAGCCTGTTTCTGATATATGTTAATGATCTCCCGGAGGGTATAGACTCATTCCTCTCAATGTTTGCTGACGATGCCAAAATTATGAGAAGGATTAAAACAGAGGAGGACAGCTTGAGGCTTCTAGAAGACCTGGACAAGCTGCAGGAATGGTCGAACAAATGGTTGTTAGAGTTTAACCCAAGCAAATGTAATGCAATGAAGATAGGTGTTGGGAGCAGGACCAGATGCAAGGTATCATTTGGGAGATGAAATACTTCAAGAGGCAGAGAGAGAGAGAGAGAGAGAGAAAGACCTCGGAATTGATATCACGCCAGACCTGTCCCCTGAAGCTCATATTAAGAGGATAACATCAGCGGCATATTCCAGGTTGGCTAACATAAGAACGGCCTTTAGAAACTTGTGTAAGGAATCTTTCAGAACATTATATACCACATATGTCAGACCAATCCTAGAGTATGCAGCTCCAGCATGGAGTTCATATCTAGTCAAGCATAAGATTAAACTGGAAAAGGTTGAAAGGTTTGCCACCAGACTAATACCCGAACTGAGGGGTATGAGCTACGAGAAGAGACTACGGGAATTAAACCTCACGTCACTGGGAGACAGAAGAGTTAGAGGGGACATGATCACCACATACAAGATTCTCAGAGGTATTGGTAGAGTAGATAAAGACAGGCTGTTTAACACAAGAGGCACACGCACTAGGGGACACAGGTGGAAATTGAGTGCCCAAATGAGTCATAGAGACGTTAGAAAGAATTTTTTCAGTGTCAGAGTGGTTGACAAATGGAATGCATTAGGAAGTGATGTGGTGGAGACTGACTCCATACACAGCTTCAAGTGTAGATATGATAGAGCCCAATAGGCTCAGGAACCTGTACATTAATTGTTTGACAGTTGAGAGGCGGGATCAAAGAGCCAGAGCTCAACCCCCGCAAGCACAACTAGGCACACACAAGAGCACACACACAAACTCACACCCACAAAAACACACATACACACACACACAAGAACACACACACACACACACACACACACACACACACACACACACACACACACACACACACACACACACACACAAGAACACACACACACACACACACACACACACACACACACACACACACACACACACACACACACACACACACACACACACACAAGAACACACACACACACACACACACACACACACACACACACACACAAGAACACACACACACACACACACACACACACACACACACACACACACACACACACACACACACACACACACACACACACACACGCACACACACACACAAGAACACACACACACACACACACACACACACACACACACACACACACACACACACACACACACACACACACACCCACACACACACACACACACACCAGTCCACATCTAGTCAAACACAAAACGAAGTTAGAAAAGGTTGAGGTTTATGCCACCAGGGTAGTCCCCGAGATGAAGGGTAAGAGCTACGAGGAAACATTACTGGAACTAAACCTCACGACACTGGAAGACAAGAATCTGCAGACTCTCGAAGCTCACTTAAAAAAACGTTTAAGCTTGTGAAAAACATAATCGACAAAATCTTGACGCTTACCAATAATGAACAGAAAATTACCGCACACAATGCACAGGAAGAGGAAGAAGATTGTCATCTTGCTCTTGAAGACCTCCCAACACTAAACTGAACACCTTGAAATATACAAATATCTCAGTATGTATACCTGAGAGAGAGGAGGGGGGACCTGCTGCATGGGTAACAGCTTCTCCTCCATATCGACATACCCTGGCTATGCGTCCTGGAGAGGCCACTCCAGCCTCGATAACCAGAGCACAACATCATAGTCTCATGAGACTGTTGGATGCCAACTATTACTATATATGTCCTCTTGTCTGTCCCCTGTGATCTCAATATTGGCAACACGGAAAAATCCCACTCAAAGCACTTATGAATACATAAACAAACAAACAAACAAACAAGGCTCGAAGACGTCTCACATAGATTCACCACCCAAGGAGACCATCTTCATCCCGACTAGTGGCATCAAGATCATCGCCAATAAGAGATTAGAGATATCCGAAGCCCTTCATGTCAAGCACTCGCCTCCAAATATCAACACTCAGCTTACTATAACAAACGTCATTCCATTTACAAGACCAAAATAGAATTGCCAGTTTACACCACACCGGCTGCCCCAGCTGACCAATGAGAATGCAGGAAAAGACTACTTACGCCCCCCTCGATAGTCGCTTCCCCCCCCCCACCCCAACTCCATACATACATGGAATATACTCAGGTATCTATGCTCAGCTGAATTCACCTTCCTTCACCTTCCGAAGGTGTCCAACAACTTGGGCTGGACGGTAGAGCGACGGTCTCGCTTCATGCAGGTCGGCGTTCAATCCCCGACCGTCCAAGTGGTTGGGCACCATTCCTTCCCCCCGTCCCATCCCAAATCCTTATCCTGACCCCTTCCCAGTGCCATACAGTCGTAATGGTTTGGCGCTTTCCCCCTGATAATTCCTTCCTTCCCTCCGAAGATGCTATGGTGTGCCTTAGCGAAATGCTTCCCATAACAGCGTGTCAAGTCCAATAAAAATGCAAAAGTTTGTTTGAAAATATATTTTGTAAAATCTCTCCCGAAGTGATCCTTAGAAACAGAGAAGAATCATGATAGAATAAAGGCGGCGCCCCAGAGCTGAGAGCCAACAAGACAGTGGAGTGTAGTGGGTCAACACAGGTGTGCGAGGCACACAGGGTGTAGTGGGACAACACAGGTGTGCGAGGCACACAGGGTGTAGTGGGTCAACACAGGTGTGCGAGGCACACAGGGTGTAGTGGGTCAACACAGGTGTGCGAGGCACACAGGGTGTAGTGGGTCAACACAGGTGCACGAGGCACACAGGGTGTAGTGGGTCAACACAGGTGTGCGAGGCACACAGGGTGTAGTGGGTCAACACAGGTGTGCGAGGCACACAGGGTGTAGTGGGTCAACACAGGTGTGCGAGGCACACAGGGTGTAGTGGGTCAACACAGGTGCACGAGGCACACAGGGTGTAGTGGGTCAACACAGGTGTGCGAGGCACACAGGGTGTAGTGGGTCAACACAGGTGTGCGAGGCACACAGGGTGTAGTGGGTCAACACAGGTGTGCGAGGCACACAGGGTGTAGTGGGTCAACACAGGTGTCCGAGGCACACAGGGTGTAGTGGGTCAACACAGGTGTGCGAGGCACACAGGGTGTAGTGGGTCAACACAGGTGTCCGAGGCACACAGGGTGTAGTGGGTCAACACAGGTGTGCGAGGCTCACAGGGTGTAGTGGGTCAACACAGGTGCACGAGGCACACAGGGTGTAGTGGGTCAACACAGGTGTCCGAGGCACACAGGATGTAGTGGGTGAACACAGGTGCACAAGGCACACAGGGTGTAGTGGGTCAACACAGGTGTGCGAGGCACACAGGGT
>NC_091167.1:41901301-41913801 GCF_040958095.1 Procambarus clarkii | reverse complement strand
CTTATCCACCCCAGTAGTAGGGTTGACACGCCACAGGTACCTTTTTTTTTGGCGACAGGACCCCTGTGGACTGTACACGCCACAGGTACCTTTTTTTTTTTGGCGAGAGGACCCCTGTGGACTGTACACGCCACAGGTACCTTTTTTGTTTTTTCTGAAATTCGTGTCTGTAAGCCAGGGTTTTCAGGTAAATTTTTGTCAGTCACAGATTTTAGAAGTAAGGGTTTCTTATGATGAAAATAATTTCCGAGACATAGAAGTTTGTTAAGGCCTTATGGGGAAAAATCAAATATCGTTTGTAGCGCTTTAGGGTTTCCAGGAGAACTCTACGGACATATTTTACATGTTTTCAACTTACAAAAATCGTCTATGTAAGCCTTAGTTATTCATGTAAATTTAGAAAGTTATCTGTGTAAGTCAGGGTTTTCAGGGCTCGTACCTCACACCCCCTTCCCTCCCCCTTACCTCGCAATCTCTCGCGTCACCTTTATTTACCTTACGCCCGGCCAGCCAGTCGCCTCTTATCATATCTTATCTTCTCCATAATATCTGGACCGTCCCTCCTCTCTCTCTCTCTCCTCCTATGTCCTTACAACTATTTTCAGAGTTTCAAATAATCATAGAAGTTTATTTATATGTTTATGACCGAATTTGTAAAGGACCATTTTCAGAGAATATTGTCTTAGATGTTTTGTTAAGGAAAACAGACAACTTATCCATAACATTTAGTTTTATATCCATTTACGGCTATTTCATCTGTAAAGACCAAAATTGAACAGAGCCCAGTTTTAAGCTCATATTTCATCAGAGTCCAGTTTATACCGAAAATTCGCCAGAGTCTACTTTGAGAGCAAAATTAGTCAGAGACAGTTTTAGCTCATATTTCATCAGAGGCCATTTTATACCTAAAAATGAACAGAGTCCACTTTGTGAGCAAATTAGTCAGAGACAGTATTTAGCTCATATTTCATCAGAGTCCAATTATCAACAGAAAATTCGCCAGAGTCTACTTTGAGATCAAATTAGTCAGAGACAGTTTTAGCTCATATTTCATCAGAGACCATTTTTATACCTAAAAATGAACAGAGTCCACTTTGTGAGCAAAATTAGTCAGAGACAGTTTTTAGCTCATATTTCATCAGAGTCCAATTATCAACAGAAATTCGCCAGAGTCTACTTGAGAGCAAAATTCGTCAGAGGACAGTTTTAAGCTCATATTTCATCAGAGTCCAATTATTAACAGAAATTCGCCAGAGTCTACTTTGAGAGCAAAATTCGTCAGAGACAGTTTTAAGCTCATATTTCATCAGAGTCCAATTATCAACAGAAATTCGCCAGAGTCTACTTTGTGAGCAAATTTCATCAGTGTCCTGTAATCTGTTGAAAATTTGACAGAGTCCAGTTCTTGATCGAAATTCATCAGAGTCCAGTTTTCTAGCAAAATTCGCCAGAGTCTACTTTGTGCCAAAATATTCAGAGTCCAGTTCATGATCGAAATTAATCAGAGTCCAATTAAAGACCCAAATTTGACAGAGACCACATTTTCGCTACTAGCAGTCCAATCCCCTGAAATTTTAAACAGTCATATTTCAGACGTAGTAAATAAGATCAAGTCAGTTACAGAGCTCCAGCTCTTGTCCCCCTGTATTTGCATATTTTCTCTATATTCAGCTGTGTTCTTCACATTTTTTCCATGTTTTCTGTGTTCATTCCATGTTCTATAAATGTTCACAGCAAGCTCAGTTCAAATTTTTTCTGCCGTTTTCCCCGTATGTTCACTATGTTCTTTGTCATATATTCATGTGCATCATATGTTCTCTGTATAACTGTTCACCGTATGTTCACTGTGTTCATTCCCTTACTTAACCTCTATTTTTTATGTTCTTTGTTTCTTCCATTCACTAACTAGTTCTTTGTCAAATAATATTATACTGCATTACAGTTCCCTCAACAATTTTAGTCACCAAGTTTTATTTTCAAAACTATGTCAAAGTAATTCTCGTTGTCAACTTAATAGTTCTACCAACCTCGTTCTTAAACAAATCTACACTTTATTCAGTTCCAAATTTACAAAGACAAACCTTTCTTGTAACTTCTTAACTAAAAATCTTTCGCCAATCAACTGAAACATAGTCACTTTCCTCATTTCTCAACTAAACTTATTATCCAGTCAACTAAAAATAGTCAGAAATAGCCTCGTTCAACACTGTTCTTAACTAAAACAACCTTTCTCTTAGCTAAAAATTGTCAAAGGAAACTTCTTTCAGCACTTTCTTAACAGCCGCTATGTTTCATCAAGTAAGAAAAAAATTGTCAAAGGAAACTTTCCAAAACTGTTCATAACTAGCTTTTATCCATCGTCATTCAACTAAAAATAATAACTTTCATCATTTCTTAACTAAACTTATTCCCCAGTCATCAGAAAATAACCATGTTCTTCATGTTTCATTGTCATTTCATAACTAAAATTATCCATCAATCAACAGAAAAAGCCATGTTCATCATGTTTTGTCTTTTTGCTTAACTAAAATTATGTTTTGTCAAGTAAGAAAAAATAACCAAAGATATCTTTCATCGCTGTTCTTAACTGACATTATACTTTGGGGAGCACAAAAAATAGTCTCCCTCGTCATGTTTTGTCTTTTTCCTTAACTAAAGTATTCATCAGTCAACTAAAAAATAGTTACTTCATCATGTTTCCTTGTCATTTCTTAACTGAAATATCACTTCTCTCATTTAAAATAGTCATGTGTAGCCTCTTTCCAACACTGTTCTTAACTAAAGTAACCTTTCACTTCGCTAGAATAGTTATATTCATCGTTGTTCCTAACTAAAATTATATGTCGTTAAGTAAGAAATATAGTCAAAGACACTCTTCGAGACATCAAGGACTTACTCAAAGACATCAAAGTTGCACTCAAAGACATCCTTTGAGACTTCAATGGGACTCTTCGAGATATCAAAAGACACTCTCAAACACTCAAAAATTTACTTGCATCCTCAAAGTTATTCTCAGAGGCATAAAGTCATTCTCAGAGCTATCAATTATTCTCGATGTCATCAAAAAGTATTTTCTCGTTCATCAAAGTTAATCTCAGAGTTAACAAAGGTAATCTCTAACTCACTCTCGTACATCAAAATGTTTCAAAGACATCAAAGTTAATCTCAGAGTTATCCAAAGATATTCTCATGTCCACAAAAGTTATTCTGAGCTATCAAAGTTAATCTCAAACATCTCCGTTCATAAAAGTTATTCTCTAAGAGCTATCAAAATTATTCTCAGTCATCAAAGTTATTCCAAGAGACGTCAAAGTTAATCCAAGACATCATCTTTCATCAAAGATATTCTCTCTAAGCCATCAATGTTCTTCTCTAAGACATAAAGTTATTCTCTATGTCATCAAAAAGTTATTCTCTGAGCTAACAAAATACTACTCATGTTCTCAAAGACATTCTCCAATTCATCAATGTTGTTTCAAAGACATCAAAGTTAATCTCAGAGTTATCCAAAGACATTCTCAAAGTCATCTAAAGTTATTCTCTAAGACATCAAAGTTATTCTAAGAGTTATCAAAAGTTATTCTCAGTCATGTTATGTTATTCTCTAACTCACTTCCATTCATCAAAGACATTCTCTAAGCCCTCAAAGTTATTCTCTAAGACATCAAAGACATTCTCTAAGCCCTCAAAGTTATTCTCTAAGACAACAAAGTCATTCCCAGAGTCATCAAAAAGTTATTCTTCGAAACATAAAATTTGCTCTGTAAGATATCTTCGTTCATCAAACTTATTCTCAGAGATATCTAAAGTTATTCTCAGAACAATCAAAAGTTATTCTAAGACAACAAAAGTTATTCTCAGAGCTACCCAAAGCTATTCTCAGAGTCACCTTCGTTCGTCAGAGAAACTTTCAAAACATCTTTGTTCATCAAACTTGTTTTCAAAGTCATCAAAAGTTAATCTAAGACATCTTCTTTCATCAAAGTTATTTTTAGAGACATCTAAAGTTATTCTCAGAGCTATCAAACTTGTTCTCAGAGTCATCAAATGTTATTCTCGAAGTCATCAAAGATATTTTCAGAGACATCTAAAGTTAATTTCTATGTTATAAAAGTTATTCTCAGAGACATCTAAAGTTAATCTTGCTCATCAAAGTTGTTCTCTAAGACATAAAAGTTATTCTCAGAGTCATCAAAGTGATCTCTAATTCACCTTCGTTCTCCCAAAGTTGTTCTCTAAGTCACCTTGGTTCATCAAAGAAACTCTCCTTCTTCCATCATGTTATTCTTTAAGACATCTTCAGTCATAAAATTTCTCTCCAAAATGTAACTAGTTCAGCTTTTCATACCAAACCTGCATTTCTGTTAAAACATATTTTCTTAGTTGCTTTACCCTAAAACTGTTCTCTGAACTACACTGTTCAAACCTACGTAACCTATCCTCTCCACCCAATGTTACTTAGTTAACGTAACGTTCCTAAACCTAACTTTACATATCCTAACATAACTTACCTTACCTTACCTATCTTACCTGACTTTACCTAACTTAACCTGCATAATCTAACTTTACCTATGTTACCTTACCTTACCTATCTTACCTAACCAAACCTAACTTTACCTATGTTACCTTACCTTACCTACCTTTCCTAACTTAACCTGCTTAACCTATCTTACCTAACTTTACCTATGTTACCTTACCTTACCTATCTTACCTAACCTAACCTAACTTTACCTATGTTACCTTACCTTACCTACCTTTCCTAACCTAACCTAACCTAACCTAACCTATCTTACCTAACTTTACCTATGTTACCTTACCTTACCTACCTTTCCTAACTTAACCTGCTTAACCTATCTTACCTATCTTACCTAACTTTACCTAACTTAACCTGCATAACCTAACCTGCTTAACTTAACTTACCTTACCTATCTTACCTTACCTATCATACCTAACTTAACCTAACTTATCTAGTCCAGCCAGACATGATCTAACTTACATAAGTATTCCTTCTTGTCTTTTGTGTTTCGTCAATCATTGTCTCATATTCATTTACTCATTTCTTTAGTTAATTTCTCAAATGGTCACTTATGGATTTCAAGTGCTATTTGTTAGAGATTGGATATTTAAGCATTTCAAAGAATTATAATTTCTCAAATGGTCACTTATGCATTTCAAGTGCTATTTGTTAGAGATTGGATATTTAAGCATTTCAAAGAATTTTTGTTATATATGGGCATTTACTCATTTCAAGGGATAATTTCTCAAATGGACGTTTTTGCATTTCAAGTGTTATTTGTTTAAGATTGGGTGTTTAACCATTTCAAAGGTTTTTGTTATATATGGGAACTTACTCGTTTCAAGGGCTAATTTCTCAAATGGTCATTTTTGCAGATCAAGGGTTATTTGTTAAAGTTCATCAAGTTGCTCATAAGTTGTATTTATTATGTTTGTTATCATTTATTCTTATTCCCCAACCCCTTAACCTAACCTCTTGTAATCTTAGTGTATTTGGTAGGTTCTATCATATGTTCTTATTCCCCAACCCCTTAACCTAACCTCTTGTAATCTTAGTGTATTTGGTAGGTTCTATCATATGTTCTTATTCCCCAACCCCTTAACCTAACCGCTTGTAATCTTAGTGTATTTGGTAGGTTCTATCATATGTTCTTATTCCCCAACCCTTTAACCTATCCTTTCAGATGTAGTTTATGGTGTTTTTGACGTATTTGTTGAATATATTATCCTTTTCCTAACCTTTCAGATGTAGTTTTGCTTCTCCTTTTGTATATTTTTACCCAAACCCACCATCCCACTCAACCTTCTTTCCTTCTTTTACTTTGTTTTACTCCCACTCCTTCTAACCCTCCTTTTCTATCTCTCTCCCTTATTCTCTCTCTTCCTCCCCCCCTCTCACTCACTCATTTGCTCAAATGCTCTCTTCTTTCTCAAATTCAAGTCTTAATGCATCCATTCTCTCACCCTTACTCTCATTCACTTAGTTTTCTTTTTCTCAAATTCAAGTCTTAGTGCTCCCATGCTCTTCTTCCCCCTCTCTCTCACTTGCTCTCTTCTTTTTCTCAATTTCAAGTCTTAATGCTCCCATTCTCACACCCTCACTCTCATTCACTTAGTTTTTCTTTTTCACAAATTCAAGTCTTAGTGCTCTCATGCCCACACTCTCTCTAATTCTCTCTTCTTTGGTCCCATTTTCTTCCGCCCCCTCTCTCTTACTCCTTGCTCTTCTTTCATGCTCTCACTCCCTTGAGCTCTTGTTTCTCAATTTCAAGTCTTAGTAGATCTGATTCTTTACTATTGTAATTTTTATTATTACTATGATAAAGAATGAACTTATATGTGAAAACAAAGTAAAAGAAGGAAAGAAGGTTAAGTGGGATGGTGGGTTTGGGTAAAAATATACAAAAGGAGAAGCAAAACTACATCTGAAAGGTTAGGAAAAGGATAATATATTCAACAAATACGTCAAAAACCCATAAACTACATCTGAAAGGATAGGTTAAAGGGTTGGGGAATAAGAACATATGATAGACCTACCAAATACACTAAGATTACAAGAGGTTAGGTTAAGGGGTTGGGGAATAAGAACATATGATAGAACCTACCAAATACACTAAGATTACAAGAGGTTAGGTTAAGGGGTTGGGGAATAAGAATAAATGATAGCAAACATAATAAATACAACTTATGAGCAACTTGATGAACTTTAACAATAACCCTTGATCTGCAAAAATGACCATTTGAGAAATTAGCCCTTGAAACGAGTAAGTTCCCATATATAACAAAAACCTTTGAAATGGTTAAACACCCAATCTTAAACAAATAACACTTGAAATGCAAAAACGTCCATTTGAGAAATTATCCCTTGAAATGAGTAAATGCCCATATATAACAAAAATTCTTTGAAATGCTTAAATATCCAATCTCTAACAAATAGCACTTGAAATGCATAAGTGACCATTTGAGAAATTATAATTCTTTGAAATGCTTAAATATCCAATCTCTAACAAATAGCACTTGAAATCCATAAGTGACCATTTGAGAAATTAACTAAAGAAATGAGTAAATGAATATGAGACAATGATTGACGAAACACAAAAGACAAGCAGGAATACTTATGTAAGTTAGATCATGTCTGGCTGGACTAGATAAGTTAGGTTAAGTTAGGTATGATAGGTAAGGTAAGATAGGTAAGGTAAGTTAAGTTAAGCAGGTTAGGTTATGCAGGTTAAGTTAGGTAAAGTTAGGTAAGATAGGTAAGATAGGTTAAGCAGGTTAAGTTAGGAAAGGTAGGTAAGGTAAGGTAACATAGGTAAAGTTAGGTAAGATAGGTTAGGTTAGGTTAGGTTAGGTTAGGAAAGGTAGGTAAGGTAAGGTAACATAGGTAAAGTTAGGTTAGGTTAGGTAAGATAGGTAAGGTAAGGTAACATAGGTAAAGTTAGGTAAGATAGGTAAGATAGGTTAAGCAGGTTAAGTTAGGAAAGGTAGGTAAGGTAAGGTAACATAGGTAAAGTTAGGTTTGGTTAGGTAAGATAGGTAAGGTAAGGTAACATAGGTAAAGTTAGATTATGCAGGTTAAGTTAGGTAAGATAGGTAAAGTCAGGTAAGATAGGTAAGGTAAGTTATGTTAGGATATGTTGTCGGAAAATCCGACACCATTTAATATCATACAGATAATAGCTGCTGTATTACCAACAAGTTACCCATAGAAAACGTAACTTGTAGTGGAATTACCGTCTAAAGAAAACGGGATATCATCACCACATACTATTATGAATCGCCACCTGTTATGGTGGGAATTATTCTTAAATACATTAGTCTTTGGACTTTACCATCATGAAAACATCTTATATAAATTAACTTAGTTATCAATGTTAAAGTGGAGTAAATGTGACCCTTCTATCACTTTCTGAAATGTGGACAATGTAAGCCAGGCGCAAGGGAGGAGGAGGGCAGCCATTGTTATACGAGACCAGAGGCTCACACGGGAGCAAATTCGGCTCCTGTTAATTTTACTTGGACGTAGTGTTATGGATACCAAAGGTGTACCATCTGTCAACACGCTGTCAACAAATCAAGTTAAGTGTTCTTTCCGAAACCCATTATTTATCATTAGTGGCCATTAATGTCATTATATAGGGTGACCCGGTTAGATCACATGGAAGCCTCAAACTAAAGGTAATTAAGCCAGGTCTTCATGTTCCATGTACTGTTTTCTCTGATATACTTGTCATATATAGGTATCTGGCTTCACAGCTAGCGCACTTTTGACAGGTCAAGACGAGGATGCAAGATTTGTGCACCAGTTACTGGGTGATATGGAAGCTACCTCAAAGAGGATAATTTGGTGTCTACACCCTAGTTATACCTGGTGGACTAACCTGCTGTACTATAAGATAAGGAACCTCATCAATGTATGTAGCTATTACTGTAGTTTGATTGGCTGCATATATATATTAATTTAATAAACCCCCCTAATGTGTAGAGGATCGATTTGTGAGATTGAGATTATTGCAGAAATACAGTCCACTTATCATTATACAAATTGCTATCGAAGTATATAAATTAACGTAAATATAAATTCATATAAATTAAATAAATATAAATCTCACAGGTCGGTTCCCACATATGTAAAGTTAGGTTTAGGAACGTTACGTTAACTAAGTAACATTGGGTGGAGAGGATAGGTTACGTAGGTTTGAACAGTGTAGTTCAGAGAACAGTTTTAGGGTAAAGCAACTAAGAAAATATGTTTTAACAGAAATGCAGGTTTGGTATGAAAAGCTGAACTAGTTACATTTTGGAGAGAAATTTTATGACTGAAGATGTCTTAAAGAAATGATGGAAGAAGGAGAGTTTCTTTGATGAACCAAGGTGACTTAGAGAACAACTTTGGGAGAACGAAGGTGAATTAGAGATCACTTTGATGACTCTGAGAATAACTTTTATGTCTTAGAGAACAACTTTGATGAGCAAGATTAACTTTAGATGTCTCTGAGAATAACTTTTATAACATAGAAATTAACTTTAGATGTCTCTGAAAATATCTTTGATGACTTCGAGAATAACATTTGATGACTCTGAGAACAAGTTTGATAGCTCTGAGAATAACTTTAGATGTCTCTGAAAATAACTTTGATGAAAGAAGATGTCTTAGATTAACTTTTGATGACTTTGAAAACAAGTTTGATGAACAAAGATGTTTTGAAAGTTTCTCTGACGAACGAAGGTGACTCTGAGAATAGCTTTGGGTAGCTCTGAGAATAACTTTTGTTGTCTTAGAATAACTTTTGATTGTTCTGAGAATAACTTTAGATATCTCTGAGAATAAGTTTGATGAACGAAGATATCTTACAGAGCAAATTTTATGTTTCGAAGAATAACTTTTTGATGACTCTGGGAATGACTTTGTTGTCTTAGAGAATAACTTTGAGGGCTTAGAGAATGTCTTTGATGTCTTAGAGAATAACTTTGAGGGCTTAGAGAATGTCTTTGATGAATGGAAGTGAGTTAGAGAATAACATAACATGACTGAGAATAACTTTTGATAACTCTTAGAATAACTTTGATGTCTTAGAGAATAACTTTAGATGACTTTGAGAATGTCTTTGGATAACTCTGAGATTAATTTTGATGTCTTTGAAACAACATTGATGAATTGGAGAATGTCTTTGAGAACATGAGTAGTATTTTGTTAGCTCAGAGAATAACTTTTTGATGACATAGAGAATAACTTTTATGTCTTAGAGAAGAACATTGATGGCTTAGAGAGAATATCTTTGATGAAAGATGATGTCTTGGATTAACTTTGACGTCTCTTGGAATAACTTTGATGACTGAGAATAACTTTTGATAGCTCTTAGAGAATACTTTTATGAACGGAGATGTTTGAGATTAACTTTGATAGCTCAGAATAACTTTTGTGGACATGAGAATATCTTTGGATAACTCTGAGATTAACTTTGATGTCTTTGAAACATTTTTGATGAACGAGAGTGAGTTAGAGATTACCTTTGTTAACTCTGAGATTAACTTTGATGAACGAGAAAATACTTTTTGATGACATCGAGAATAATTTGATAGCTCTGAGAATGACTTTTATGCCTCTGAGAATAACTTTGAGGATGCAAGTAAATTTTTGAGTGTTTGAGAGTGTCTTTTGATATCTCGAAGAGTCCCATTGAAGTCTCAAAGGATGTCTTTGAGTGCAACTTTGATGTCTTTGAGTAAGTCCTTGATGTCTCGAAGAGTGTCTTTGACTATATTTCTTACTTAACGACATATAATTTTAGTTAGGAACAACGATGAATATAACTATTCTAGCGAAGTGAAAGGTTACTTTAGTTAAGAACAGTGTTGGAAAGAGGCTACACATGACTATTTTAAATGAGAGAAGTGATATTTCAGTTAAGAAATGACAAGGAAACATGATGAAGTAACTATTTTTTAGTTGACTGATGAATACTTTAGTTAAGGAAAAGACAAAACATGACGAGGGAGACTATTTTTTGTGCTCCCCAAAGTATAATGTCAGTTAAGAACAGCGATGAAAGATATCTTTGGTTATTTTTTCTTACTTGACAAAACATAATTTTAGTTAAGCAAAAAGACAAAACATGATGAACATGGCTTTTTCTGTTGATTGATGGATAATTTTAGTTATGAAATGACAATGAAACATGAAGAACACGGTTATTTTCTGATGACTGGGGAATAAGTTTAGTTAAGAAATGATGAAAGTTATTATTTTTAGTTGAATGACGATGGATAAAAGCTAGTTATGAACAGTTTTGGAAAGTTTCCTTTGACAATTTTTTTCTTACTTGATGAAACATAGCGGCTGTTAAGAAAGTGCTGAAAGAAGTTTCCTTTGACAATTTTTAGCTAAGAGAAAGGTTGTTTTAGTTAAGAACAGTGTTGAACGAGGCTATTTCTGACTATTTTTAGTTGACTGGATAATAAGTTTAGTTGAGAAATGAGGAAAGTGACTATGTTTCAGTTGATTGGCGAAAGATTTTTAGTTAAGAAGTTACAAGAAAGGTTTGTCTTTGTAAATTTGGAACTGAATAAAGTGTAGATTTGTTTAAGAACGAGGTTGGTAGAACTATTAAGTTGACTACGAGAATTACTTTGACATAGTTTTGAAAATAAAACTTGGTGACTAAATTGTTGAGGGAACTGTAATGCAGTATAATATTATTTGACAAAGAACTAGTTAGTGAATGGAAGAAACAAAGAACATAAAAAATGAGGTTAAGTAAGGGAATGAACACAGTGAACATACGGTGAACACAGAAAACATGTAAGAAAAGTTGATGAATAGTGAACATGCAGGGAATATGAACTTATAGAGAATATGAAAACATGATAAGGAACATAGGGAATACAAAGAATGAACACTGAACATGTGAAGAGTAGGGCGGAGTGGCCCTACTCATGAGAAGGGAATGGAGTTTTAGGAGATGGCCATCCCGGGCTGTGAGGAGTTCAGAGACTACATAGCAGGCACCATAACAATGGGAGGACCAAGAATAGTAGTAGCAGTAATATACAACCCTCCACCAAATGACAGGAGACCCAGTCAAGAGTATGAAAACAACAACAAGGCAGTTAACACTATAATTGAGAGGGCAGCCTCTGCTGCCTGTAGAAATAGATCCCACCTGCTCATCATGGGCGACTTCAATCACGGAAAGATTGACTGGGAGAACAAGGAACCGCATGGAGGCGAGGATACGTGGAGAGCCAAACTATTGGAGGTAGTGACAAGCAACTTTTTAACCCAGCATGTCGGAGAACCCACAAGGATGAGAGGAAATGACGAACCAGCGAGACTCGACCTAGTCTTCACTCTGAACGACTCCGACATAAGAGAAATCGGTTTTGAGGACCCAGTAGGAATGAGCGACCACAGTGTACTGGTGTTTGAGTACTTGATTGAAGAAGGGTTATTGAACTCGAGGAGGGATACCGAAACCAAAAGGTTAGCATACCGAAAGGGAAACTATGAGGGGATAAGAAAATTCCTAACAGATATAGCATGGGAAACAGAGCTCAGGGGAAAGACGGCCCAAGATATGATGGATTACATCACGCAGAAGTGCAAGGACGCAGCAAACAAGTTTGTCCCAGTCCAAAAGGAAAACAGAGAAATGAAGATGAGAAACCCATGGTTTAATCAAAGATGTAGGCTAGCTAAGCAGCAAAGTAAAAGGACATGGAGAAACTATAGGAATAACAGGACACTGGAGAGCAGAGAAAGAGACCAGAATGCCAGGAATGAATATGTCAGGATGAGAAGAGAGGCAGAAAGACAATACGAAATGACATCGCAAGCAAGGCAAAGACTCAGCCTAAATTGTTGCATAGCCACATTAGGAGAAAAACACAGCAAAGGAACAGGTTATGAGATTAAGGATAGGGGCGGAAGGATTCACTACAAATGACAAGGAAGTGTGTGAGGAATTGAATAAGAAATTCCAGGA
>NC_091167.1:41851301-41891301 GCF_040958095.1 Procambarus clarkii | reverse complement strand
GAAAATTTTGCCGATGGAAGGCAGGTATATAGTATATTGTTGCTAATTCCTCCTCTATATAATTAGTTATATAGGCAGTCCTATATAACTAATTTTCGATTTTTCGTTTTTTTAAATTTTTTTGCAACATGGAATTCCAACTACAAAACATTTCACAGAACAAATACATTTTCGGAAGCAAAAATACTTGAATAAAAGATATGATTTTTTTTAAGTGCCATTGTACCACCAACCGACAATGTGCTCACAATAAAGAAGAACTCAGAGAGTACTCAGAATGCCCACAATCTGAGTCACAGATTTCACAGGTGAGAGTTCAATCTCTCACAACCAAAATCATCACCTGATGTATCCTCCCCCACAACGCTGAATTAATAGACACAAGAGGACTAGACATTACCGAAGCTCTAGACATTGAGTGAGCGAGACGTTCCTGTAACATACGTGTACATACAGTCTTGTGTTTACTTGTGTTTCCAATTGGGCAGTAGAGTATCCCGAGACTCTACTAGGAGTTCGTAGAGTCTACTCAGTACGTAGTCTACTCAGAGTATCCCTTCGGAGTTCGTGTTTGGTCACAGTGTTGAAGTTCATTTTCTCAACTGCTGTCAAAAAAGGTGGTAAGTCGTCAATATATGTCATTCCCAAAACCGATGAATATATTAAGGACCAAAAACGTACCTTACGCTTTCAGATCAAACTAAATTCCGAAGGGTCGCCAGGGGATAATTCTGCCCCAACTAGAGACGAAGATAAACAGATTGGTGGAAACTTAATTGCAAAAGACCGCAACTTCCCCTGCCCAAGATTATCGAAGACTACAACGCCTGGATATGCATAGTGGAATGTCAAGACCTACTTCGACCGATCATCAGCCCACCTACACCCACGTACAGACTGGACACCTACACCCACGTACAGAGTGGACACCTACACCCTCGTACAGACTGGATAAGCAACTCAACATTGTGATGACACCACAAGTACCACGCGATTTCAACCAACAGTATTCTAAGGAATTCGTCGACTTGTTGCGCGGAGTGGCAGTCATTGGGAGCAAGATCTCTGGCTGTGGAGTCACTCTTCACACTGTGGCCGTAGACCACACGCCTGGAGTGATGATGGACGCAGTTTATCGGGCTCCAGTTTGTACGGCTCTTGACATCACAGAATGCATTCTGGTGAAATTTCTCGTAACATGTACAGGAGTGACTTCTTGAGCTTTCAAGATCTAATGTACTAACAAGTTGATCATTTCCCTCCTTTGGTGTCCCGTTTGCGATTTTTTACATGGATACTATTGAACAGAAAGTCCAACTACTTTGGCTGGATGGTAGAGCGACGGTCTCGCTTCATGCAGGTCGGCGTTCAATCCCCGACCGTCCCAAAGTGGTTGGGCACCATGCCTTCCTCCCCCCCCCCCTTCGTCCCATTCCAAAATCCTTATCCAGATCCCTTCCCAGTGCTATATTCGTAATGGCTTGGTGCTTTCCCTGATGGTTCCCTTCTCCTTGTTGACATTGACCAAACACCTGACGTCTGCCATAGTTATATTGTTAGCATATTCCTGCCAGTACCTGACACTGAACACTTACTACACACTTTAACAATTCACTCGAGAATAGTTTCAATGCTAAGTTCCACTTACGAGATGGAGATCGAAAAGTATGTGTCAGTTGCATGCGAGGAGTCACAATAACGTGGCTGAAATATGTTGACCAAACCACACACAAGAAAGTGAAGGGACGACGACGTTTCGGTCCGTCCTGGACCATTCTCAAGACGATTGTGATCGACTAGACTCAAAATCGACTTGAGAATGGTTCAAGACGGATCGAAACGTCATCATCCCTTCACTTTCTAGTGTGTGGTCTGGTCAACATATGTGTAAGTCGTATTAGGAAGCTTGGTATCCGAGTCAGGGAGCTCCATACCTCGTCCTGCCTCACTCACGCCTTCTTGAAGCACAACCCTTACCTCCCACCTGGAGGCTCCTCTCCTCCCACACTCATGCCTAGGGCGCCCTCCTCCTCAAAGCCTCTCCTCCTCCCTCACACTCTCCAAAGACCTCTCCCCCACCACACTCACCAAAGCCACTTTGTGTTCTTGACATAAGAGATGTTAATTACAAAGCATGGAACACATCACATAATATGAAACACATCATATAACATGAAACACAGCAAGCACATAGCATGAAACACAGCAAGCACATAACAATCAATATTTGCAAATTTGCCGACGATATAAAAATCGGGAGGCAAATAAACACGGAAAAAGACTCACTATCACTTCAAGACGATTTAAATAGGGTTTAAAAATGGTCAAAAATTGGCAGATGCAGTTTAGTGCTGACAAATGTAAGATTTTGACGCTAGGTAATAATGATGATAGAGTTACATGATACGAGCTAGATGGTGTTGAGATTGCGAAGTCGGGTTGCGAAATGGATCTGGGAGCTATTAGGATATAGGTGTACAAGTGGATAAATGGATATAACAAAGGGGATATTAATAGGGTATTAAGGGGGCATATCGAAAAATATCGTTATAAATTAAAATTGTTCAATTTGCTTATAAATTTTTTTATGAAATGGTTATAGAAAGGGCTGCAACTGGTCCAAGTTTCACCATCACACCCTAAACAGAAAAGAAGAAAAAAAATACACAACGTATTATGCAACGAATGTTCAACATTCTCAAATAATCTCAGGGAACACATGTGTCAACTAAAATGTCTACTATGTGCTGTAGAAGCACAAACTCTTGTAATAATTGTAATATGTATGTTCAATATATTTATATTTAATTTTTTTTTTTTTTTTTTGGCCAATTTTTTTTCTCGTTTGTTTTCAAGGGATTTGCATGAAACTTGCACACCTTGCTCAATGGATGCCTATCTGCAAGGGTTCCAATTACGAACGAAATCTGTCGAAGTCAAGCTCAGCTACAGGTGGCCGAACTTGGATCTTTATTTTACGCTGGAAAGTAATTTACACCTTCAAATTACTTCAGAGCTTTCATTTATTAATCAATTTACATGCAAATTACACCTTATATGTAGCGTTTGTGCTTCTACAGACTCTAGTAGACATTTTAGTCCAAAGTCTATTTGTTGATTTTATAAAAATTTATAAATATCATATATTGCATATTTTTTTAGTAGGGTAACTTTGAAAAATTATATTATTGCACTAAACACTTTTTTGATAAAACTGATCACTAGAATCCTTTATTATGTGCTTAATTTAATATCTGAGTGTTATAGAAATGATTTTAGTTGACACATGTGTTCCCTGAAACTATTTGAAAATTCGTTGCATAATTCATTGTTTATTTTTTTTCTCCTTTTCTGTTTAGGGTGTGATGATGAAACTTGGACCAGCTGCAGCCCTTTCTATAACCATTTCATAAAAAAATTTATAAGCAAATTGAACCACTTTTAATTTTACACCGATATGCCCCCTTAAAAGTATGAACACGAGACAAAACATGAAACAATGGGTATAAGTCGGATAACTTTAGATTTAGGAAAAGACCTGGGTAAACTGGTTCGGTAACAGGGTTGTTGATTTGTGGAACCAATTACCGCGTAACATAACAGAAGTCGGATCCCTTGATTGTTTCAAGCGTAGGTTAGACATATATATGAATGAGATTGGGTGGTTATAAATAGGAGCTGCCTCGTATGGGCTAATAGGTCTTCTGCAGTTACCTTCACTCTTATGGTCTCATGAATGATGGGATGGAGTGTTTACGCTCGCCTTGCACGCAAACACGGCCACCCGCACGCACGAGGAGACTTGTGCGTGCGGTGGGGGGGGTGGGGGGGGGGGGAAGTGGCTATGCAGGCCTTCTCGGTATCGACTTCTGGGTTCAGGGAAGTGCCACACAAGTCTATCGTTACATCGCATCTCATGTGGCAATTTATGCACTTCTTCCCTCCCCCCCCCTTCTCTCTCTCACACCATATTAATCAGTTGGTCGCATATCCCTCCATTTCCTTCACACGAAAACTGGAGATTACAGTCCGCGTCGTGAGAGGCTGTTTTTTTTGGGGGGGGGGGGAGGGGGGTAAGGAAGAAGGAGAGGCATATGTGAAGGGAAGTATAGAAGTGGGAAATACAGTGAGAGGTATGAAAGCAGGCGGGCTGTCCGCCTTGCTGACACGATGTGTGGGTGTTGGCAGCTAAGCTAAGCTGGCTCCCTCTTGTCAGGGAGCTGTGAGTGTGTGAGAGGTTCTTCACATGTGTTTCACCATATATGGATGTCTATAGATGAATACTGTGTAGCATTCATATATACACACTCCGATGCTTCCACACATGTTGTTCTGTTTAAGACTCTTTATTATTATTACTTATTGAGTTCTTCATACATACACCTAAACATATATACCCGTATACATATGCATACACACAACTATACACATACATACTCAATTTTTCCAATTACGGGAGAAGGATATCTGGTCAGTATTTCATCTGGGAATTATGTACTGTGGGGCGGGGTTTGCATTTAGTAAATCGAGGCTCTTGGGCCACCAGCTGTGGGAGCGGGGCGTCTCATCTTGGGCCACCAGCTGTGGGAGCGGGGCGTCTCATCTTGGGCCACCAGCTGTGGGAGCGGGGCGTCTCATCTTGGAGTAATCTTTCTAACATTGGGTCCTCTAACATTTCGATGGTGTTCCACACCCTGATGGCTTGGTGCTGCAGTCTGATGTTTAGTGGCTGTATGTTCAGGAGTTCATGGAGCTCCTGGATTGTCTGATCATATGGTGGACGGTGTTTTGCTGCTCTCCTTAGTGCCTTATTTTGTACTGCTTGCAGTTTCTGCATGTTAGTTTTCTTTATGGTGTGTAGTGGTACTGGGGGATGCTCTAGATGCCCCGAACTAGAGCCTTATAAAGGTGGATCTGAATGTTAGTACTGAGGCTTCGGAATCTCCTCAATTTTCCTAATGCTGCTTTGGCTTTGTTTAGTCGGTCCCTTACATGAATTTGTATCCCTGTTCTATTTATCATAAGTCCCAGTATTCTGCCTACCTCCGCATATTGGATCGGATGGTTGTCAAGGATGATGGGGTCCGGGTTTCTTTTCGTAATGTGTATTATCTGAAACTTTTATCTGTTGGTGCTAATTTTCCATTGCTTCTCAAAGTTGTTTATGAGTTCAATTGCCGCCTTGGTCTTGTCGGATAGTAGCGGCTTTGATGGTCCCGGTTGTCATATTATTTGGGTGACATCGTTAGCGTATGTGATGTATTCTCCATGTGTGAGGCTGTAAAGTGTCCGGTCCATGGGTCGTGTTCCCAGGGAGGTGGGGGGGGGGGGGGATAGAGAGAATAGGAAGCGGTGGGAGAGGAGGGGACGGGGGGATGGAAGAATAGGGTATGGAGGGATAGTAGGGTAGACTCAGTGGGCTGAAGGCAGAATGGGACGGGAGGGAGGGGATGGGGAGTGTATTGGAAGGGGGTAGGGAAATATAAATTGAAGAGAGGAAATGACCAAAATCGGAAGGGATAGAGAGATGAAGTGGTTAAGGAGAGGGAGTACGTAGTTATGGCTAAAGGAGGAGGGGGGGGGCGGAAGAAGAAGTGGTTGTGGTTAAGGAGGTAGGGGGGAGGGGTGAGGGGGAAAGTAGTTAAAGTAACCACCTGAATACCATTGTTCCTCCCCCCCACCCCCCTCCTTCGCACGACATGTGAGACTATATCATCTGTACCCACTACATAGGGAGAATATAAGAGGTGGTAGGGATATTGCCCTATCCCCCCCCCCCAAAAAAAAAGAAAAAACATTTTTACTCCTAACTTCCATTTCACATTAAGTTATTCACACGTTCATCGGCAATATATATACCTCTGATATATCTAGTTATTTTCGTTATACCCAAGCGATCATCTAGCCCACCTTCCTCCGTTTATCTGTTTGAACAACTTCTTTCAACGACCATTTGAAAACTCCTGTGCCCGTTACTCCTCCTCCTCCCCCCCCCCGAGTTTACACAGCAACAGGTAATTACGTAAATGTTCAGCCGTTGTTGGGGTGTGTGACCCCAAGTTGTTGGTCGACCTTGGCGGTCACCACACCCACAGCAGGCTGAGGACAGCTTCCCACACCTGCCTTACTGGAGCAGCTGACCCACAGCTGCCTTACTGGAGCAGCTGACCCACAGTTGCCTTACTGGAGCAGCTGACCCACAGCTGCCTTACTGGAGCAGCTGACCCACAGCTGCCTTACTGGAGCAGCTGACCCACACCTGCCTTACTGGAGCAGCTGACCCACAGCTGCCTTACTGGAGCAGCTGACCCACAGCTGCCTTACTGGAGCAGCTGACCCACAGTTGCCTTACTGGAGCAGCTGACGCACACCTGCCTTACTGGAGCAGCTGACCCACAGTTGCCTTACTGGAGCAGCTGACCCACAGCTGCCTTACTGGAGCAGCTGACCCACAGTTGCCTTACTGGAGCAGCTGACCCACAGCTGCCTTACTGGAGCAGCTGACCCACAGTTGCCTTACTGGAGCAGCTGACCCACAGTTGCCTTACTGGAGCAGCTGACCCACAGCTGCGTTACTGGAGCAGCTGACCCACAGCTGCCTTACTGGAGCAGCTGACCCACAGCTGCCTTACTGGAGCAGCTGACCCACAGCTGCCTTACTGGAGCAGCTGACCCACAGCTGCCTTACTGGAGCAGCTGACCCACAGTTGCCTTACTGGAGCAGCTGACCCACAGCTGCGTTACTGGAGCAGCTGACCCACAGCTGCCTTACTGGAGCAGCTGACCCACAGCTGCCTTACTGGAGCAGCTGACCCACAGCTGCGTTACTGGAGCAGCTGACCCACAGCTGCCTTACTGGAGCAGCTGACCCACAGTTGCCTTACTGGAGCAGCTGACACACAGCTGCGTTACTGGAGCAGCTGACCCACAGCTGCCTTACTGGAGCAGCTGACCCACAGCTGCCTTACTGGAGCAGCTGACCCACAGCTGCCTTACTGGAGCAGCTGACCCACAGTTGCCTTACTGGAGCAGCTGACCCACAGCTGCGTTACTGGAGCAGCTGACCCACAGCTGCCTTACTGGAGCAGCTGACCCACAGCTGCCTTACTGGAGCAGCTGACCCACAGCTGCGTTACTGGAGCAGCTGACCCACAGCTGCGTTACTGGAGCAGCTGACCCACAGTTGCCTTACTGGAGCAGCTGACCCACAGTTGCCTTACTGGAGCAGCTGACCCACAGCTGCCTTACTGGAGCAGCTGACCCACAGCTGCCTTACTGGAGCAGCTGACCCACAGCTGCCTTACTGGAGCAGCTGACCCACAGTTGCCTTACTGGAGCAGCTGACCCACAGCTGCCTTACTGGAGCAGCTGACCCACAGCTGCGTTACTGGAGCAGCTGACCCACAGCTGCCTTACTGGAGCAGCTGACCCACAGCTGCCTTACTGGAGCAGCTTACCCACAGCTGCCTTACTGGAGCAGCTGACCCACAGCTGCCTTACTGGAGCAGCTGACCCACAGCTGCCTTACTGGAGCAGCTGACCCACAGCT
The DNA here is from genome assembly GCF_040958095.1 of Procambarus clarkii. Taxonomy (NCBI): domain Eukaryota; kingdom Metazoa; phylum Arthropoda; class Malacostraca; order Decapoda; family Cambaridae; genus Procambarus; species Procambarus clarkii. The sequence continues at coordinate 41,883,752 of NC_091167.1, read as the reverse complement.
GCCTTACTGGAGCAGCTGACCCACAGCTGCCTTACTGGAGCAGCTGACCCACAGCTGCCTTACTGGAGCAGCTGACCCACAGCTGCCTTACTGGAGCAGCTGACCCACAGCTGCCTTACTGGAGCAGCTGACCCACAGCTGCCTTACTGGAGCAGCTGACCCACAGCTGCCTTACTGGAGCAGCTGACCCACAGCTGCCTTACTGGAGCAGCTGACCCACAGCTGCCTTACTGGAGCAGCTGACCCACAGCTGCCTTACTGGAGCAGCTGACCCACAGCTGCCTTACTGGAGCAGCTGACCCACAGCTGCCTTACTGGAGCAGCTGACCCACAGCTGCCTTACTGGAGCAGCTGACCCACAGCTGCCTTACTGGAGCAGCTGACCCACAGCTGCCTTACTGGAGCAGCTGACCCACAGCTGCCTTACTGGAGCAGCTGACCCACAGCTGCCTTACTGGAGCAGCTGACCCACAGTTGCCTTACTGGAGCAGCTGACCCACAGCTGCCTTACTGGAGCAGCTGACCCACAGCTGCCTTACTGGAGCAGCTGACCCACAGCTGCCTTACTGGAGCAGCTGACCCACAGCTGCCTTACTGGAGCAGCTGACCCACAGCTGCCTTACTGGAGCAGCTGACCCACAGCTGCCTTACTGGAACAGCTGACCCACAGCTGCCTTACTGGAGCAGCTGACCCACAGCTGCCTTACTGGAGCAGCTGACCCACAGCTGCCTTACTGGAGCAGCTGACCCACACCTGCCTTACTGGAGCAGCTGACCCACACCTGCCTTACTGGAGCAGCTGACCCACACCTGCCTTACTGGAGCAGCTGACCCACAGCTGCCTTACTGGAGCAGCTGACCCACAGCTGCCTTACTGGAGCAGCTGACCCACACCTGCCTTACTGGAGCAGCTGAGCCACAGCTGCCTTACTGGAGCAGCTGACCCACAGCTGCCTTACTGGAGCAGCTGACCCACAGCTGCCTTACTGGAGCAGCTGACCCACAGCTGCCTTACTGGAGCAGCTGACCCACACATGCCTTACTGGAGCAGCTGACCCACAGCTGCCTTACTGGAGCAGCTGACCCACAGCTGCCTTACTGGAGCAGCTGACCCACACCTGCCTTACTGGAGCAGCTGACCCACAGCTGCCTTACTGGAGCAGCTGACCCACACCTGCGTTACTGGAGCAGCTGACCCACACCTGCCTTACTGGAGCAGCTGACCCACAGCTGCCTTACTGGAGCAGCTGACCCACAGTTGCCTTACTGGAGCAGCTGACCCACAGCTGCCTTACTCGAGCAGCTGACCCACACCTGCCTTACTGGAGCAGCTGACCCACAGCTGCCTTACTGGAGCAGCTGACCCACAGCTGCCTTACTGGAGCAGCTGACCCACAGCTGCCTTACTGGAGCAGCTGACCCACAGCTGCCTTACTGGAGCAGCTGAGGGTTACCACCACTGTGTGTGTGTATAGGGACTCCACTGCATGTATTTGTAATGCCTTTATATTGTTTACATTTATTGCACAACATGAGTTCCAAACTTAGTTACATACAAGTTGCAAAGTTATTTGTTATAGTGTGTCGAGGTCCTCGACCAGCTTTGTAGACTGTGGACAGGAACCTTAAATAGTGTTCATTTTCCCCTTTGTATTGCTACGTTGAGGCGCTGGAAAAGGAAGCTGATGGCGACTTTTGAGTCTTTTGTTGTTTCGCGTAGGTTAGAACCCAGATCTTAAAAAAATATATAGTGGCACACTTGCCACTAACTGTAGTGGTAATTCAGTTCTCTGTAACCAGTTTCCTCATTCCCAGTGGGTGGCGGCACCACCCGGATGTGCAACACTGATGTCAATGTAGGTGTTTAGCCAAGGTGTCAACACACACGTGTATACTAACTGCTTGTCCTTGTTCCAGGAGGTCACTGTAACCACATCTGGTCGACCAATACGCTTGTCTGTGTTACGGGGCGTTACGTAACGGGGCGCTCTCTCTCAGCTGGTACTGCTCCTTAGATAACGGGGGCACGCTCTCTCTCAGGTGATAATGCTCCTTAGATAACGGGGGCACGCTCTCTCTCAGCTGGTAATGCTCCTTAGATAACGGGGGCACGCTCTCTCTCAGCTGGTAATGCTCCTTAGATAACGGGGGCACGCTCTCTCTCAGCTGGTAATGCTCCTTAGATAACGGGGGCACGCTCTTTCTCAGGTGATAATGCTCCTTAGATAACGGGGGCACGCTCTTTCTCAGGTGGTAATGCTCCTTAGATAACGGGGGCACGCTCTTTCTCAGGTGGTAATGCTCCTTAGATAACGGGGGCACGCTCTCTCTCAGCTGGTAATGCTCCTTAGATAACGGGGGCACGCTCTCTCTCAGCTGGTAATGCTCCTTAGATAACGGGGGCACGCTCTTTCTCAGGTGATAATGCTCCTTAGATAACGGGGGCACGCTCTTTCTCAGGTGATAATGCTCCTTAGATAACGGGGGCACGCTCTTTCTCAGGTGATAATGCTCCTTAGATAACGGGGGCACGCTCTTTCTCAGGTGATAATGCTCCTTAGATAACGTGGGCACGCTCTCTCTCAGGTGGTAATGCTCCTTAGATAACGTGGACACGCTTACTCTCAGGTGGTAATGCTCCTTAGATAACGGGGGCACGCTCTTTCTCAGGTGGTAATGCTCCTTAGATAACGGGGGCACGCTCTTTCTCAGGTGGTAATGCTCCTTAGATAACGGGGGCACGCTCTCTCTCAGCTGGTAATGCTCCTTAGATAACGGGGGCACGCTCTCTCTCAGCTGGTAATGCTCCTTAGATAACGGGGGCACGCTCTTTCTCAGGTGATAATGCTCCTTAGATAACGGGGGCACGCTCTTTCTCAGGTGATAATGCTCCTTAGATAACGGGGGCACGCTCTTTCTCAGGTGATAATGCTCCTTAGATAACGGGGGCACGCTCTTTCTCAGGTGATAATGCTCCTTAGATAACGGGGGCACGCTCTTTCTCAGGTGATAATGCTCCTTAGATAACGTGGGCACGCTCTCTCTCAGGTGGTAATGCTCCTTAGATAACGTGGACACGCTTACTCTCAGGTGGTAATGCTCCTTAGATAACGGGGGCACGCTCTCTCTCAGGTGGTAATGCTCCTTAGATAACGGGGGCACGCTCTCTCTCAGGTGGTAATGCTCCTTAGATAACGGGGGCACGCTCTCTCTCAGCTGGTACTGCTCCTTAGATAACGGGGGCACGCTCTCTCTCAGCTGGTACTGCTCCTTAGATAACGGGGGCACGCTCTCTCTCAGCTGGTAATGCTCCTTAGATAACGGGGGCACGCTCTCTCTCAGCTGGTACTGCTCCTTAGATAACGGGGGCACGCTCTCTCTCAGCTGGTACTGCTCCTTAGATAACGGGGGCACGCTCTCTCTCAGGTGGTAATGCTCCTCTTAACTTAAAGTGTTTCCTGGAGACATATGACAATGAATATGACAGAAAGGATTAATTATTTTATTACGAATTATTCCAATATTTCTTATGTTTTTTACGTGAGAAGGAGAGTTAAAAATTAACTCTCCAAAGTTAATTTTTTAATTTTGTAAGTTGAGAAGCTAAGAGGTCTATTATGTTGACACTGTACTCACCTAGTTGCACTCACCTAGTTGTGTTTGCGGGGGTTGAGCTCTGGCTCTTTGGTCCAGCCTCTCAACTGTCAATCAACTGGTGTACAGATTCCTGAGCCTATTGGGCTCTATTATATCTTTATTTGAAACTGTGTATGGAGTCAGCCTCCACCACAACAATACTTAATGCTTTCCATTTGTTAACTACCCTGACACTGAAAAAAATTCTTTCTAATGTCTGTGTGGCTCAACTGGGTACTAAGTTTCCACCTGTGTTCCCCTTGTTCGTGTCCCACCCGTGCTGAAGAGTTTGTCTTAGTTCACCCTGTCAATGCCCCTGAGTATTTTGTAGGTGGTTATCATGTCTCCCCTTACTCTTCTATTTTTCAGGGTTGTGAGATTCAGCTCCCTTAGCCTTTCCTCGTAGCTCAATCCTCTCATTTTCGGAACGAGTCTGGTAGCATACCTCTGAATCTTCTCTAACTTCGTCTTGTGTTTAACTAGGTATGGACTCCAGGCAGGAGCTGCATACTCCAGGATTGGTGTGACATAAGTGGTAAACAGGGTCCTGAACGATTCCTAACACAAGTTTCTAAAGGCAGTTCTTATATTGGCCAGTCTAGCATATGCCGCTGATGATGTCCTTTTGATGTGGGCCTCTGGGGACAGATTCGGTGTGATATCGACCCCCAAATCTTTCTCTCTATTTGACTCTTGCAGGATTTCAACTCCGAGATGGCACCTTGTGTTCAGCCTTCTGCTCCCTTCGCCTAATTTCATCACTTTACACTTTTCTGAGTTGAACTTTAGCAGCCATTTTCTAGACCATTCCTCCAGTTTGTCCAGGTCATCCTGTAGTCTCTGTTTATCTTCATCTGTTTTGATTCTTCAAATAATTTTTGCAATATCAGCAAACATTGAGAGGAATGAGTCTATACCTCTGGAAGGTCGTTTACATATACTAGAAACAGGATGGGTCCGAGTACAGAGTCCTGTGGGACTCAGCTGGTGACATCTCGCCACTCTGAAGCCTCACCCCTCACCGCTACTCGCTGTTTCCTATTTCTTAGATACTCCCTTATCCACTGGAGCACCTTACCTTTTACTCCTGCCTGCTGCTCCAACTTTTGTAACAGCCTTTTGTGAGGTATGTCAAAGGCTTTCTGACAGTCAAAGAAAATGCAGTCTGCCCACACTCCTCTTTCCTGCCTAATTTGTGTTGCTTGGTCATAGAATTTTATTAGGCCTGTGAGGCACGGTTTACCATCTTTGAACCCATGTTGGTGGTGCGTTACAAAGCTGTTTCCCTCCAGATGCTCTACGAGCCTTTTCCTCACGATCTTCTCCATCACCTTGCATGGTATACAAGTTAAGGAAACTGGCCTGTAGTTCAGTGCCTCTTGCCTGTCACCCTTCTTGTATATTGGGACTACATTAGCTGTCTTCCAGCTTTCCGGTGTGTGCGCGCGAGTGTGCGTGTGCGTGCGTGTGCGTGCGTGTACTCACCTAATTGTACTCATCTAGTTGTGCTTGCGGGGGTTCAGCTCTGGCTCTTTGGTTCCGCCTCTCTAATGTTAATCAAATGGTGTACAGATTCCTGAGCCTACTGGGCTCTATCATATCTACTTTTGAGATATGCTCCTTGCATGTGTGTGTGTGAGTGTGTGTGTGAGTGTGTGTGTGAGTGTGTGTGTGAGTGTGTGCGAATGTGTGCGAGTGTGTGCGAGTGTGCGCGCGTGTGTGAGAGAGAGAGAGAGAGACGCAAACGTTCGCTAGGCTGGATCTTCCTTCACTTCTCACTGGCTACAAAAGACCTGTGCGTTTCACTACAGCTTTAACAGAGTCCTCGCATCGACTGGCCCTGTGTTAGCCAGCCAGCCAGCCAACCACAGTCAGCCATAGCTAGCTACAGCCAACCACAGTCAACCATAGCTAGCCACAGCCAATCACAGTCAACCATAGCTAGCCACAGCCAATCACAGTCAACCATAGCTAGCCACAGCCAATCACAGTCAACCATAGCCAGCTACACCCAGTCACAGTCAGCTATAACTAGCTACAGCCAGTCACAGTCAGCGGGTCACATCTAACCAGTCATATAAACCAGTCAGTCAGCATTGCACCAAAAATCAACCATTCACTCTTCAGGACAACCACCTTCCAGCCTACATATTCATTCTATCACTTTTCCATCCTGTCATTCAAGCTGCCTCTATTACATTCATCCACTCAGCCAACTTTCAATCTACTTATCCATTCGGTCAGCCATCCACAAATTCAACCGGTCAGCCATATATTCAACCAACCTGGGGGGGGGCTGGGGGGAGGGGCTGGGGGCAAGGGCTGGGGGAGGGGCTGGGGGGAAGGGCTGGGGGGAGCTGGGGGGGGGTGGCCGGGGGGTGAGGGGTCTCTGGTGGCCGAGTGGACAGCGCTCGGGATTCGTAATCCTAGGGAATCAGTCAGCCAGCCTTAACCTTGCACCCAGAGAGGCTCCCCCCCCCATGCAGCCGCCTGCTGTCCCCTGTCCTTCGGGGGGGGGGGGGAGTTGGAGGAACATGGCCCCTGAAAACTTGAAGGTAATGACGGGTTGTTGTGCTCCCTGTGGGGCCACCTGCTGCAACCCGCACCTTGCAACCCGCACCTTGTATCCATCATAAATTCCCTTAATCGCCTCAGCCAGTTGGCTGAAGCCGGATGAGGGGGGGGCGGACGAGCAGGAACCCGTGTGAGTGGGTCTGGAACAAGCCACCACGAAATGGTTGAAGAACCATCATAGTTCTAAATGGCCTTCGCAGAGAGTCGTTCTTTATTTAGGCGAAATTTTAAATATTTTCTCCTCCTCTCCTTGAGTTCAATCCCTCGCTTCAAGCTGTGCCAGAGCTCCGTCAATCACCGCCAGCAGCAGTAGTAGTCAAGCGTACACACAAATGCTCCCTCTCGCTCATCCGCTTGAAAATGAAACTGAAAACTAATTATACGTGACAACAATGAACGGACCCGATGCAATATTTGTAAATTTAGTTCGCCGTGTGTGTTGGTATGTTTCCACGGTAGTTTTTATAATTAGTCAGGGATTGTAAAATGGATTTGAAAGGGGGGGGAGGGGTTGATGATGACATCTAAGATAACAGCTCTCGGCTTGCAGTTCCATTAGGATCATCAATGTTATTTCTAATAAGCCCTGGTAGCAGATTGAGAGAGAGAGAGAGAGAGAGAGAGAGAGAGAGAGAGAGAGAGAGAGAGAGAGAGAGAGAGAGAGAGAGAGAGAGAGAGAGAGAGAGAGAGAGATAGAGAGAGAGAGAGAGATTATATTGTACCGAGTCAGATGTACTCTTTATAGAGCTGGGCAGAAAGATCAGTCCAGCGTGGTAGAGCCACAGGATCATGCTTGAAGCACCAGTCACAATCAGAGCCAATCACGAGAGGATGCTCCCAGGGCATCACTATACATTACACCGCAGGTGGCGGTACCATCGGGGCCTCCAATGCGTCACAATACGTTGAATGAACCGCGCGTCAAAACAGCGTGTGTGGCGCGAATCAGTTACCGCGTCCCTGTAACGTGAGTCAAGACGCGCTTGTAACACAGGCCGGTAACGCCAGCTAGTAGCTTGTTGGATTAAACCATATTTCTTGGGTGATTCTACACAGCGTGCTTGTAGGGCGCGTAAAGTGTCGTTGTGTTATAAGTAAAACATACTTGTGATGAAAGTCAATATACCGTACTTGTGTGAGACAGTAGCGTATGCTCCCAGTGTGAGTGAGGAGGACACACACCTGCAGTGTGAGTGAGGAAGACACACACTTGCAGTGTGAGTGAGGACACACACTTGCAGTGTGAGTGAGGAGAGCACACACCTGCAGTGTGAGTGAGGAAGACACACACACCTGCAGTGTGAGTGAGGAGAACACACACCTGCAGTGTGAGTCACAACACCGCGCGAGGACAAGGCTGTACAATAACTGTCTCATGTACACCAGCCTAATTTACAGAGACAGTTTGCCATGCAAAATAAAACGTAAATAATTACCGTGAAGCAGCGGCACTTGTTCCCCCAGTGCTGGGTTGTTTGGCGTCCATTGGTGTGTGTGGCTAGTGGCACAGTGCCAGCCCTGGCCAGGCCTCCAGCGCTTGTAAACACTTGTGCGTTGTAACACATTCCCTTGCAGCTTTGTGTAATCTCTCTTGCGTTTGTAAATGCCGGTGTACGAGTAATTTGTATTGCCACAATGTTGCAAACTACACAATTGGTCATGTCTAGATGCCTTGCATGGGGAAAGCAGGTTTTCAACAGTTTCCTTCATTGATATAACTATATATCAAACCTGTAGACCAGGATGAGATCTCATCGATGGTTCGTCACGAGGCGATTGTTACTGGGGAGATTGAAAAAAAAAATGTTTGCTAGATTTCAACTCTGATAAATGCCAAGTTATGAGGGTGTGAGCAGGGACTAGGAGACACCAAGACCAGGACGAGACGAGGCAGAACAAGTTCTTGTATATGAGCATAAATAGTGCCTGTACGGATGCTAAACATTGACAGAATGGCGATAAAGCAAGTTTAGGTGTTGAGAGAAATGAACTGCAGGGAAGAGCTCAGCACACTGCTACTCAACCTGCTTGATTAAGCAGGTATCAAGTAGCCAGGATACCTAGCAGCGTTCCCCTCCACCTCTCTCTCTCTCTCCTCCCCATCCCCCCTCTTCTCTTCATCCCCCTGTGACGAGCATCATTGTAACCTTTTTCTTAATCCTAAAGAGAGTACACTGTAGCCTCTTGTTGACTCACTGTTGTCATTTAATTTGGAAAGTACTGCCACCACCCTCATTAATTATTCTTCAGCTTGAGGAAAGCTTTTACCACCCTTAGGGTCAATATCTTATTGGTGTCAGCACTGAGAGAGAGCGGATGCTAAGTTCCTATCCCCCTCCCTCTCTCTCTCTCTCTCTCTCTCTCTCTCTCTCTCTCTCTCTCTCTCTCTCTCTCTCTCTCTCTCTCTCTCTCTCTCTCTCTCTCGATGTTCCTATAAATTATTTGTCAACTTGCGGATGGGGGATTATAATATTACTCTATTATTAGTGAAGGAATAGGGGTGTGCGAGTACATATTACAAGGGATCATTACCATCGAGGTCCTTCGCTCGTACTACGGTACTCAGTGTATCAAGCAGGATATCTAAACTCCAAACTTTGGAACTGAAAGACCTGGCGTTCCAAATTTGGCATTAGTTTAATTATTCATATACACCAGCTGATAAAATTTCCAATCGCAATTTAAGGCACTGTTCGTAATACGCAGCCGGTGAGTGAACAGCGAGATGGTTCACTTAGCGTCCTCTTGGAGTGTATAGAGTAGAGGCAGCCTCTACTCCCCCCAGCCTCTACAGTCTCCAGGAACTACTCTACTCTTCTTGTTCCCCCTTGCAAACTACACTACATTTTCTCACTATTTGAGGCCAAGTCTCTAAGGGCGCTTCATCCACACACTTTTACAACAATTTACACCTGTTTGTATATATACATCTTACCTAAGATGAGTCTACCAATATACAAACCTATATTATATAACAACATACATATCAATGTGAAATATTATTATTTCATTGCTAAGACATATTAATAATTGCTCTTTTAAATGGCCTCTCGACTGCTGAGCGATGAGAACAGGGAAAAATTTAAACTTAACAAAGTGGAAAAAGATATCACCGATGATACATAAAATCTTCGTTCAACATTCAAAAGAAAATGGAAAAAATGAACAATGGAGAAATGTTAAAAATATGGAAAGAGAGAAGGGATTCGAACTCTGGTCGGTCATGTGGCAGACTTTCAACTCCTTAATGCTACATTGAGCTTCAGTTTGACGAGAGAAATGAATCATTGAATCAACTAATGGAAACTGCATATAAATTGGCTTAACCAGAATTGCAAGCATACCTAGGAAAAAACACAAGTATGCGCGAGCGCACACACACACGCGCGCGCGCGCACACACACACGCGCGCGCGCGCACACACACACACACACACACACACACACACACACACATACACACACACACACACACACACACACACACACACACACACACACACACACACACACACACACACACACACACACACATACCCTGTATACCACTTATGTAAGACCAATCCTGGAGTATGCAGCTCCAGCCTGGAGTCCATACCTAGTTAAACACAAGACAAAGTTAGAGAAGATTCAGCGGTATGCCACCAGGCTCGTCCCGGAACTGAGAGGATTGAGCTACGAGGAAAGGCTAAAGGAGCTGAACCTCACATCCCTGGAAAACAGAAGAGTAAGGGGAGACATGATAACCACCTACAAAATTCTCAGGGGAATTGACAGGGTGGACAAAGACAAACTCTTCAGCACGGGTGGGACACGAACAAGGGGACACAGGTGGAAACTTAGTACCCAGATGAGCCACAGAGACGTTAGAAAGAATTTTTTCAGTGTCAGAGTAGTTAATAAATGGAATGCACTAGGAAGTGATGTGGTGGAGGCTGACTCCATACACAGTTTCAAATGTAGGTATGATAGAGCCCAGTAGGCTCAGGAATCTGTACACCAGTTGATTGACAGTTGAGAGGCGGGACCAAAGAGCCAAAGCTCAACCCCCGCAAGCACAATTAGGTGAGTACAATTAGGTGGGTGAGTACACACACACATACACACACACACACACACACACACACACACACACACACACACACACACACACACACATACACACACACACACACACACACACACACACACACACACACACACACACACACACACACACAATCTAAACGAATTAATTACTAAAAGTTCCAAAGTGTGTTTGTACAAAATAAAATCTTCAGAGAACCAGACAAAATAAGAATTCCCGAGAACGACATAGAGCACATAGAGGTGTCTAGACGACGTAGTGAAACAAATGCTCTTGAAACTAAGTAAGAACAAAGCAGTTGGCCCAGATGGAGTTTCACCATGGGTGCTGAGAGAATGTGCACCTGAGCTCAGCATTCCACTTTAATTGATTTTTCAGACATCCCTGTGTACAGGAGTCGTAGCAGACGTGTGGAAAAAGGCTAACATAGTTACAATCTACAAACGTGGCAGCAGGGAAGACCCCCTCAATTATAGACCTGTATCATTGACAAGTGTAATAGTCAAAATATTGGACAAAATAATAATTTGTAGAAGCGGGTGTAGAAGTGGGCGTGAACACAGGAGATGGAGTGAGGTGGGGGGGAGGGGTCAGTTCCCCTCCCCTTTAGTAAACATTTCATACATCGTTCTCCATACACTCATACAAAAATCATACAGAAGGACACACTGTTCATACACTGTAATATGTTATATGCATGCAAGCAGGACGGAATTTGCATAAATGTTAATAAATTTTGCTGGGCTGGGAAGGTGGTGGGAGGGAATGTGGGAGGGGTTGGAGGGAGGGAGAGGGGAGTGAGAGATGGGGGGAGAGATGAAAGGGAATGTCTGAGGGAAGGGGAGAGAGGGGCATGGAATGTCTGAGGGTGAAAAGGAGACGGAGGAAAGAGGTGTGTGTAAGAATTTCGTGCTCCGCCTGGGAACTAAAAAGAGAAAGTAGAGCGGAAGAAAGATTATTGAGGGAGAGTGAGATAAGGTAAAGGGATGGCAGGTTTATATTTAGGGATGGGAGGGCAATGACAGAGTGGAAAGGTCGGCGGGTGAGAGAGAGAGAGAGTGAGAGAGAGAGAGAGAGAGAGAGAGAGAGAGAGAGAGAGAGAGAGAGAGAGAGAGAGAGAGAGAGAGAGAGAGAGAGAGAGAGAGAGAGAGAGAGAGAGAGAGAGAGAGAGAGAGAAAGAGAGAGAGAGAGAGAGAAAGAGAGAGATAAGTGTACTCATTCCTAAGCATCTACACTACACAACTCCCTCTCCTCACCTCCCGCTCTCACAAGTGGCGTCGGGGAAATTTTGGTTACAGAAGTGAGCGGAGAAGTTTGGCTGCTTCATTACTAAGTTTGGTAATTCTTCACACAAGGTGTGTGCGTGCAGCGTGTGTGCGTGCAGCGTGTGTGTGTACACTCACCTATTTGTGCCTGCAGGATCGAGCTCTAGCTCTTTGACTCCGTTTTAGATGTGGGGAGGCATGCCCGGCAATCTGAAAATTCAAAGGTTTCGTGTAAAGACACACTCAACACCGAACCTGTCACCAAAGACACATCTATACAAAACCCCATCAGTGGCAGATGCAAAGCTGGAAAACACCCTGCTAGTATCCCTTGCTCAGAAATGTGAGCAAGGAAGCATTTAATACACTTTACGCAACATACGTGAGACCAGTAACGAAGTATGCAGCTGTCCGCCTGAAACATATCTGAGAAAACTCACGACCTAACTGGAGAAGGTTCAGAGATAAGCCATAAGACTCATCTCGGTGGGAACATCCTCCACACACAATCTGGACTGTGTGTTCCGTACTCGCGACGAGACAGAAATGGTTGGGCACGTTTCATTTCAAGTAATGACTCTGTTCACCCCAGCAGGAAATAGGTAGGCGAGAGTTTGGCATTTGTGGTGTGATTGCGTCTTGGGGAAAGTCAAGCCTAATGTATGTATATACACACACATCCTGTATATACACAGCATGATTGAGACGTATAAAATCCTAACGATAATATTAAAGTATATAAGGATAAATTTGTAACTGTTCCGAAAATACAGCAACAGGAGAGGCCATGACTGGCAGCCAGAGACTCAGATGAGCTACAGCTGTGTAATAACACATTTATGCAACCTCAGTAGTTACAAAACAACAAGGTAGTTAAGGAAGTAGTTGAGGCTACTGTTATTGATTTAAATGTATATATGACAAACCATCTGTGGATCGGGGCACTTTTGTATCAGATTAACTTGGTCAGCTAAAAAGGCGGGACCCAAGAGCCGACATGCGTTTTTTTTAAGGACAATTTAGTGAGTACACACGCGTGGTAAGGAGTGACGCAGGAGACCTGATCACGACATATCAAATATTTACAGACCAGGTAGACAATCATCATAGGAACACAGACTGGAAATTTAGATGGGACAAAAGAGACTAAATGAAGCATTTCTTCAATGTGAAGGGAGTGAGTGCCGGAGGGAGTGGGGAGATATGATAGCAGCATACAAAATACTTATCGGGATTGACAGAGTGGAAATACACGAAATTTTCACACGGAATACCAACAGAACAAGGGGACATGTGTGGAAGCAAACACTTTTCACAGCTTTAAAACCTGGTATGATAGAGACGTAGAACAGGAGTCAGTGCTGTAAACAACCGAAGGCTAGAAAGGCGGGATCCACGAGCCAACGCTCAATCCTCTTGGCACAATTAGGTAAGTACACACACACACACACACACACACACACACACACACACACACACACACACACACACACACACACACACACACACACACACACACGCACACACACACACACACGCACACAGAAGACCATAAATGAAAGCACTAAGCAGCTCTTCACTCCTCTTTTACACAACAGTTCAGGAATGTCATAAATGGCCTCAACAGCGACCGGAAAATGGCCAGAAGGGAGAGAGGAGAGGATTAAACGGGGGAGGGAGGGATGGGTGGTGAAAGAAGGGGGTCAGGAGGAAACGAAGGGAATGGTGGGACGAAACATGGGGGATAGGAAGAGACGAGAAAACGGTAAGGTTGACAAGTATTTAGGGAGTGAACGAGAAGAGGTTTAGGGAAAGATGGATCTGAGAAGAGGAAGAATAGAAAGGGCAAGGCCAGATTATGGGGGGTGGGTGATGCGGGTGATGGGGGGGATGATGATAAGAGGGGGTGATGGGGGTGGGTGATGAGGGAGGGGGGGGAGGGAAAGAGGAAGAAATGGGGAAGTAGTTTGGGTAAAGTTACAAGTTTTCTTGCGTGGAATATACACCATAAAAACTTTGGTGGTGGTGGTGGTTGTTGTGGTGGTGGTAGTGGTGGTGGTGGTGGTGGTGGTGGTGGTGGTGGTGGTTGTTGTGGTGGTTGTTGTTGTGGTGGTTGTTGTGGTGGTTGTTGTGGTGGTTGTTGTGGTGGTTGTGGTGGTGGTTGTTGTGGTGGTTGTTGTGGTGGTTGTTGTGGTGGTGGTTGTTGTGGTGGTTGTTGTGGTGGTTGTTGTGGTGGTTGTTGTGGTGGTTGTTGTGGTGGTTGTTGTGGTGGTGGTTGTTGTGGTGGTTGTTGTGGTGGTTGTTGTGGTGGTTGTTGTGGTGGTTGTTGTGGTGGTTGTTGTGGTGGTGGTGGTGGTGGTTGTTGTGGTGGTGGTTGTTGTGGTGGTGGTGGTTGTGGTGGTGGTGGTGGTGGTTATTGTGGTGGTGGTTGTTGTGGTGGTGGAGGGGGTTTTGGTGGAATATTGTTGACAATATATATATATATATATATATATATATATATATATATATATATATATATATATATACATATATATATAATGTATATAAAGTTGACACATGGTATATTGGACACTTGAGTTTTGAGAACGCTGCCAGATACGTCTATATCCCAGGTGAATTCTGGCCACTATAACATCACACTGGACGGCTCAGGCAGCTGGTAAGATTCGTCAGTATGGTAATATAACTTAGTATTTTAGTGTTTCTTTAAAATCAAAGACTTTTACTTAAACTTTGTTTTTATTTTTGTTAGTGTCATTATTTTTTCGTGTACAAGTGAGACTTGTATTGTAGATGTTAAGTTTATGTTTTATTAAAGTAACATTTTAATTATGAGTTTTAACTTTAATTCCTCTTTACTAGGGGTTATAAGGGCTATTTTGGGGATGATCCCAAGGGAGGAAGGGCTGGTGTCGCAGACGGGTCATCGGGGCAGCTTGTGCCCGAGTCTGGGGCATGATAAACTTTAGGGTATCATAAAACTGAGGGCATGATAGACTTATATAGATCATATGAACCAGGATAATCTGACGGCTGGTCAAGGGTCAGACATCTTCTCCTCGTATCTTGGCTTTACATATGTTCTTGTTTATGTGTTTCCCCATATTGGTTCTTCTCCCCTTAAGCTTGTTAATCACTCGTCACTATTCGAATTGCATCATTATTCCATCCCAACAAGGATAGTATACCCAGGCCTCACCATCCCAACAACGATAGTATACCAAAGAGTCACCATCGCAACAACGATAGTATACCAATGAGTCACCATCGCAACAACGACAGTATACCCAGGCCTCACCATCCCAACAACGACAGTATACCCAGGCCTCACCATCCCAACAACGACAGTATACCCAGGCCTCACCATCCCAAGAACAACAGTATACCAAGGACTCACCATCCCAACAACAACAGTATACTAAAGAGTGACCATCCCAACAACGACAGTATACCCAGGCCTCACCATCCCAAGAACAACAGTATACCAAGGACTCACCATCACAACAACAACAGTATACCAAGGCCTCACCATCACAACAACAACAGTATACCAAGGACTCACCATCCCAACAACAACAGTATACCAAGGACTCACCATCACAACAACAACAGTATACCAAGGGCTCACCATCACAACAACAACAGTATACCAAGGACTCACCATCACAACAACAACAGTATACCAAGGACTCACCATCACAACAACAACAGTATACCAAGGGCTCACCATCACAACAACAACAGTATACCAAGGACTCACCATCACAACAACAACAGTATACCAAAGACTCACCATCACAACTCTTCCAGTGGAGTGTCCAATTAGGCTCGCACTGTCATCCCCACACACACACACAAAATAAAAATACAGCGGTATATATCGTGTATACTGTTATACTGTTATACTGTGGGGCTCAATCACGAGAGGCTCTTAATTTGCAGGACGATATGGGACTGTGAGATAGTTTGTGTAGTGTGTGTGTGTGTGTGTGTGTGTGTGTGTGTGTGTGTGTGTCGTGTGTGTGTGTGTGTGTGTGTGTGTGTGTGTGTGTGTGTGTGTGTGTGTGTGTGTGTGTGTGTGTGTGTACTCATCTAGTTATACTCACCTAGTTGTGCTTGCGGGGGTTGAGCTCTGGCTCTTTGGTCCCGCCTTTCAACTGTCAATCAACTAAAGTACAGGTTCCTGAGCCTACTGGTGTTGGTGCTGGAGTGAAGAATACTTGTCTGTGTCAGAAAGCTGTTGAGGACTTAGTACACCATCTCTCTCTCTGTGAATCTGATAGAGACGGCCGGGAAGTTAGTGTTTGGCCTCGCCGTGGTGAAATTAATTGTTGTGCCTTCAAGACGAAGGAGGTGAGCAGGCGTTCCTGTTGTGGAGACGGTCTGGAAACGTTGTGGACTCAAGTCGGGGACTGCAGGAAGCCTTGTGAAGCAGTCCTGAAGCATTTTTATGGGCGGCCTGTGTGAGCGCCATCGAGTGAACGCCCGCATCAGATAACTTCTGTGGTTTGTTTGGAGGAGAAGTTGATGGAAGAACTTCCAGGCCAGAGAAGAAGTTGTTGGAGCAAACTTCGAGGTGTAGAAGTGAATGCTGAACTCTGTGTGGAAGAGCAGAGCCCCATAGTGAAGGGTGGACCTCAATCTGTGAAGAGGAGCAGTGAAATGAAGTTTCACGTGCTTCTGTGGGATCAGTGGTGGAGCATCACTGGTGTTTGAGGAGAACCTCATAGTGTAGCAGTCTGGGAGGGCTACAGAAGACCTTTGTTGACAATTCTGGGAGAACCTAGAGTTATACATGGAAGTGAGCCTCTTGGAGCAAAATGGAGGTTCATGGTTATCACACATGATGGAATCTCACCATGGATACTAAAAGAAGGTGCAGAAGCACTAAGTGTGTCACTCTCTATGGTGTATAACAGGTCACTGGAAACAGGAGACCTACCATATAGCTGGAAGACAGCTAATGTATTCCCAATCTGCAAAAGGGGTGACAGGCAAGAGGCACTGAACTACAGGCCAGTTTCCCTAACTTGTACACCATGCAAGGTGATGGAGAAGATCGTGAGGAAAAGGCTCGTAGAGCATCTGGAGGGAGATAGTTTTGTGACACACCACCAACATGGGTTCAGGGATGGTAAATCGTGCCTCACAGGTGTAATAGAATTCTATGATAAATAATCTAGCGTGACTATTCAGTGACGAATTATGATGAATAAAAAGAGAGAGAGCGAGAGAGAGAGAGAGATCACCAGAACCTATAAAACACGGGCTTGAATCTATCCACCAAATCCCCTTACGAGGTGGAGCATCAGTAAAGGTCAAGATATTACGAGTTATCTCCAGAGAACCGGTTGCCGTCTTCAAGAACCGCCCCCTCCCCTCCTCACCCCATCCTCTGTTAAACGGCTATCCTCTCAAGGAATTAAAATAGGCCTAGTTCCTGAGTAGTATTACACTAGGTGAAACTGCATTTCCTGTTGGGAATTGAGCAGGAGAGGAGGTATAAGGGGAGAGAGAGAGAGAGAGAGAGACAGAGAGAGAGAGAGAGAGAGAGAGAGAGAGAGAGAGAGAGAGAGAGAGAGAGAGAGAGAGAGAGAGAGAGAGAGAGAGAGAGAGGCAGGCGGATGAATAGGGGGATTGGAGTGGATTGGTTAGGAGACCGAGAAAGGAATTACGTTGATACAGAGAGGTTGTTGCGATGGGATTTTGTTATGGGTATGTGAATGTGGTTGTGATAACTTGATGGTCTTATATCACTGCCTTAGAGATGAATGTCATGACCAACAGGCTTGAGTTCATGTACTCTTTCTCAGTTACAAGTACTGGTTCATGAGAATATTGACAAGTACCTGTACAAGGCGCCGAAAGTTTGATAAAAGGATTCCAAGTCATTAATGGTCAAGCAGAAGTACAAAGAAGGTAATTACTGGGAGATAATGCTAAACCAGTACGACTATTTAGCATATGGAAAGGATATTAGGACAGGCATCTGGGATAGGATGCTGGGAGGGAATGGTGCCCAACTACATAGATCTTCGGGGATCGAACGCCGACCTGGAAAAGTACAAGTATAACAACCTTTAAGACAAATATTAGTCATCTGTATACAAGTGGAACTTTCTTTTATCACAAGAATGTAAATGATGACTTAGTTAAACTACAAGACTAAAGTGAGTGGACCAGACTCACAGTAAAGACAAGATAATCATTACCATGACACAAATAGCACAAGTCCAATGCTTCATGAGCGGGAGACCATGAGCTAAAGCTCACTATTTCAGTCACTTCTCAAAACCTTGGCAGAATTGTACCTAAATGAATATTACGCTTCATAGAGATGACTGCTTTAAAGTCCTGATCATACGGGAGACAATCTGTCAAGAATAATGTTTCTCATGTGCTAAATCATCATCATCATCTCTTTGATGATGCTGATGATGCTTGGAGAGGGAGGCAACTCCTGATTACCTCGAGTAATTCTCCTCATGTCTATTTCAGTAGTGCAAGGTATTATCCTCGTGTGGCTTACGAGGCGTGTTGAGGCTGTGTATGGGGCCGCGAGTCAGTAGCGTATAAGTATAAGTATAAGTATAAGTATAAGTATAAGTATAAGTATAAGTATAAGTATAAGTATAGCGTATAAGTCAGTAGCGATAGCAGGGGGCTGGCTATCAGCAGCATCTTGAGTGAAACTGTATATTTCACATCTCTTCTTGGGATGGGGGAATTAGCTTTTATATGAGGAGCCAGTGGCCAAGAATGTGAAGATAAGCAGATATGGAGAGAAGGGGGGCAAGAGAGAGACAGATAAACATTGAAAATTATAAACTGAACGGATGAGACAAAGCTATCGATGCTAATTCCATACCCATTGGTAAATATAATCATTATGGCAAAGACAATGAAAATAGGCTTTGCTACACACGCACACACAACACACACACATGCACACAAATACACACACACACACACACACACAACATACACACAAATACACACACCCACACACACACACACACACACACACACACACACACTCACACACATGAATGGTAAGGGGCGAAAAGTCGGACTGGCGAACAGTAACAAGTGGAGTACCTCAAGGATCGGTGCTGGGACCAATCCTCTTTCTAATTTACGTAAATGATATGTTTACAGGAGTGGAATCATACATGTCAATGTTTGCAGATGACGCAAAATTAATGAGAAGAGTTGTGACAGACGAGGATTGTAGGATCCTCCAAGAGGACTTAAACAGGCTGCAGAGATGGTCAGGGAAATGGCTACTGGAGTTTAACACCAGTAAATGTAAAGTTATGGAAATGGGATCAGGTGACAGGAGACCAAAGGGACAGTACACAATGAAGGGGAACAGCCTACCTGTAACGATTCGAGAAAGAGACCTGGGAGTGGATGTGACACCTAATCTAACTCCTGAGGCACATATAAATAGGATAACGACAGCAGCGTACTCTACACTGGCGAAAATTAGAACTTCATTTAGAAACCTAAATGAGGAAGCTTTTAGGGCACTTTACACTGCCTACGTGAGACCCGTCTTAGAGTATGCCGCGCCATCATGGAGCCCCCACCTGAAGAAACACATAAAGAAACTGGAGAAGGTTCAGAGGTTTGCGACGAGGCTTGTCCCAGAGCTACGAGGGATGGGGTATGAAGAGCGGCTGAAGGAACTGAACCTTACGACACTAGAGAAAAGAAGGGAGAGAGGAGATATGATAGGGACATATAAAATACTCAGGGGAATTGACAAAGTGGAAATAGATGAAATGTTCACACGTAATAATAACAGAACGAGGGGACATGGGTGGAAACTGGAAACTCAGATGAGTCACAGAGATGTTAGGAAGTTTTCTTTTAGCGTGAGAGTAGTAGAAAAATGGAATGCACTTGGGGAACAGGTTGTGGAAGCAAATACTATTCATACTTTTAAAACTAGGTATGATAGGGAAATGGGACAGGAGTCATTGCTGTAAACAACCGATAGCTAGAAAGGCGGGATCCAAGAGTCAATGCTCGATCCTGCAAGCACATATAGGTGAGTACATATAGGTGAGTACACACACACACACACACACACACACACACACACACACACACACACACACACACACACACACACACACACACACTCACACACTGGTATTATTCCTCACTAAGCTACCGTGGCGGCGCCTCCCAGTTATAACATTCAAGGACGCAAGAAAAACAAGAGTCGAGTCAAATTCGTTTACATTTCCCTTCGAGTTGGAGCGTGCGCACATGTGCGCCCACACACGTGCACACACACACGTGCACACACGCCCCCACACACACGGCCACACACACGCCCCCCCACACACGCCCACACACACGCCCCTACACACGCCCACACACACGCCGCCACACACACGCCCACACACACACGCCCACACACACGCCACTACACACGCCCACACACACGCCACTACACACGCCCACACACACGCCCACATTAACATACACGCAAACACTGCACGCTCAATGATAACAATTTAATGCATGTATTAATAATAATTAAATAACATGCGTGTAGCTGTTGACTCTGTACTCACCTAATTGTTTCTCTGTATTGTTTAATGTTTGTATGCCTAAGTGTATGCACACATTTACACTTGTATGCAACTTAATTCCGTCTATGTACTTACCTAGTTGTACTCCCCTAGTTGTGCTTGCGAAGGGTTGAGCTCTGGCTCTTTGGTCCCGCCTTTCAACCGACCGTCAATCAACTGGTGTACCGATTCCTGAGCCTACTGGGCTCTATCATATCTACACTGAACAAGTTCTCTCTAAATTTCTAAGTTGCTTTAGTAGAGCAACCCGGTTTGGGCTTCCATGGCGCCTGCCAGGCTCACGAGGCTGTTAGTTCTGGCAGCCCGCACGCCCACGCTTGTCCCTATCAGTTCAATAATACTTCTCCCTCAATCTGTAATGTCTATTCATATATCCACCTCCCCCCCCCCATCCATTCTTTACCATCCAACATTTCAACCTATCCACACAGCCATCCTCGTCACATAGCCACCATCAAACAAACCTCCGAAGTCAACCACCATGAACCACCACATCATCCAGACCTAACCAACCAACAACTCATCCATCCAATATTTATCCATCAACTCCGCCCATCACCCACCAAGTATCAATCTCAGTCGAATTGTAAAAGGCAGAAATGAACACGAAAATGAAAGTGTTGTTGGGTAATGAAGCCCATAGTGTGTGTGGAAGGAGGCAACCACGCCGCAGGTAATAATATACAAGTATACTATATGAGAAAATGTCTGTGTTGGTCCAAAGTTGGAGGCCAGAAGTTTAGGGCTAGCCTCACCCAAATTTGTAGGATAAATGTTCAGGGGTACAGGACGGACACAGGCTGATCGGGGAGAGGCCTAAGTTAAATGCTTTAAGA
Organism: Procambarus clarkii; assembly: GCF_040958095.1. Lineage (NCBI taxonomy): Eukaryota > Metazoa > Arthropoda > Malacostraca > Decapoda > Cambaridae > Procambarus > Procambarus clarkii. Next base: position 41,862,743 of record NC_091167.1, on the reverse strand, counting down.
TGTATATAACCTGTAACTCAACACCCCCCTGACCCAACCACTTGGGCTGGACGGTAGAGCGACGGTCTTGCTTCATACAGGTCGGCGTTCAATCCCCGACCGTCCAAGTGGTTGGGGCACCATTCCTTCCCCCGTCCCATCCCAAATCCTTATCCTGACCCCTTCCCAGTGCTATATAGTCGTAATGACTTGGCGTTTTCCCTTGATAATTCCTTTTTTCTTTCCTTCCTTCAACACCCCCCTGAGCGATTTTCATGAAGTCTGAACTGGAAACGGGAAGAATCAGGCGTGTGTTGTCCGTAGAGTGGTGTTACTCCTGCCGTTTACCCGCGTATTTTTCATCGTTTATTTTATGTATAAATGGAAATGTCTATCTGTTAAGAGATTGGCGGAGATAGGGGAGGAGTGGGGAGGTAGAAATGAGGGAGATATGAGGGAAAAGGGGAAAAGTAGGGGAGAGAAAAAAAGGGCAGAAGAGCAGAATTAGTTTTGCAGACTCTAGCACACGGATGATTTGTCTCTTGTATCCCCACTGGAGAGTATCTACGGTTCCTGTCAGTGTGCTATCCTTCAGAAACAAGATTTTGAGCTCTCTGGTCAGACTATCAGTAACCTCTTCACTGGCTATTCTAAAAGAAGAGGAGCTTAGGGATCGCTCAGTTAGGAACCCTCCACTTGGGCCTATATCATGTTCTCAAAATAGGAGCGTCGAGTCGCTCCTGTGACACGAATGCGTGATTGGTTGAAGTGGAGAGAAATGGAGAAGAAAAGCTCGAAATACACCATCTTTTCTGACTAGGTTGAAGGGATTTTTGTAAAGTTCAGCTAAACCAAGTGTCTTCTGGTCTGGGGGAGTGTATGCTCGCGCTGCATGTCTGAGGGTTCTTAAACCCACCTGATTTGATTTTAACTTGGTGGCCGCTTCCTTGGTGACAGGTCTCACGGCGGCATCGGCTACGAAGTGTCTAAGGGTGTTAACAGCCCTGGACCTGATTTCTTTATTGTTTGGACTCACAGGGGGAAAAAAGTGAGAGAAAAGAGGCCATAAAAATGACCAAAAGAAGAGGGCCTGATGACCTTTGGAAAATGGCAAAAGGACCTCTGTGACTCATTATATACAGGAATGTAGACGAGAATATTGCTAAATTAAAGTTTTTTCATCAGTGCACTAGGTAAGGTTCGACCACACTCGATGCAACACCGACACACCAGGACATGCAGCACATAGTAGAACCACACACTCCGCACCAGATCACAAGTGCGAGCAGTGTCCATAATGGCCGTGACGCGGGTACAAGTTCAACTATGTTTATTGAGACCAGAAAATACATCTCAAAGTGATAGAGTAGCTTAGGCTATTTCTACCGCCCTCCGCGGGCACAGTTGAGAGAGAGAGGTGGCGCATGAGGTGATCAACTCCAGATGAACCGAGTCAGCTCTGAGACTGTGCTGTCGATCACACAGAACAAACCCACGTCAAAGAGTGCCATTTGCCCTGCTCGAGGCCGAGTCAGCACAGGCCAGTGAGAAATGATGGCAGACGGTCCACTCACCCGAGCAGCAATCTTGACCACACCTTCCCCGGACCTATAACTTCTCCAGCGCTCTTGGGGTTATTGCAAAATGTCCATCTCCTTTAATCTCTCTCTCTCTCTCTCTCTCTCTCTCTCTCTCTCTCTCTCTCTCTCTCTCTCTCTCTCTCTCTCTCTCTCTCTCTCTCTCTCTCTCTCTCTCATAAGCAATAATTGTCTGCCCCTGACAAATGTAAGCGACACAAGCGATGGGAGGTCCACCAACGCTTCTGTGAGGATAAAAAACTTAATATTTTACGTTTTTCCTAAACATTTCTTTGAAGGTGGGTGGAGGTGGAGGGGGGGGGGGGGGAGGGGGTGGAGGGGGGGGGAGAAAGATGAGGGTGGGAGATGAGGGGAGGAGGGGAATATGAGTGGTGGTAAGGGAGATGGTTAGTGGTACTGTATATAACTACCACCACCTACCAGTGTCACTTATATATATAACGCAGCTTTACTAACACAACAACTACCACAACTACAACAATCACAAACACTACCTTAAACCTTTTCACTGCTCCTCTTTGATCGTGTTGTGACATACAAGACTTTTAAGGAGACAAATGAAATAAAAATCAAAGCATTAACTCAGAGGAGAGTGCTGAGTACATCCTGAGAGTCCTTGCCTCTGTTGTTATTAACTCAGAGGAGAGTGCTGAGTACATCCTGAGAGTCCTTGCCTCTGTTGTCATTAACTCAGAGGAGAGTGCTGAGTACATCCTGAGAGTCCTTGCCTCTGTTGTTATTAACTCAGAGGAGAGTGCTGAGTACATCCTGAGAGTCCTTGCCTCTGTTGTTATTAACTCAGAGGAGAGTGCTGAGTACATCCTGAGAGTCCTTGCCTCTGTTGTCATTAACTCAGAGGAGAGTGCTGAGTACATCCTGAGAGTCCTTGCCTCTGTTGTCATTAACTCAGAGGAGAGTGCTGAGTACATCCTGAGAGTCCTTGCCTCTGTTGTTATTAACTCAGAGGAGAGTGCTGAGTACATCCTGAGAGTCCTTGCCTCTGTTGTCATTAACTCAGAGGAGAGTGCTGAGTACATCCTGAGAGTCCTTGCCTCTGTTGTTATTAACTCAGAGGAGAGTGCTGAGTACATCCTGAGAGTCCTTGCCTCTGTTGTTATTAACTCAGAGGAGAGTGCTGAGTACATCCTGAGAGTCCTTGCCTCTGTTGTTATTCGGATATACAAGTTAACATCACATTGCACTTCCTAACTCTTGAAATATCTCTTATGCCTCAATTATGTCTCCTCACTGTACCTTCTCTAGGAGAAAAATGTTGTTAGTGGTTTAAGCTTTTCTGTAGAGATGGCCTCGTCTCCAAACATGCTGCTTCCTACCAGTAATGGGTAAGAGAGTTAGGGAGGAAGTAATCAGAGTAAGAGAGGTGGGAGGGGGAGAGAAGGAGGATGGAAGAGGAGTGTGTGTGTGTGTGAGGAAGAGTGAAAGAATGGGAGGGTGTGTGTGTGGGAGAGTAAAAGGATAGTACAGAAGGGATAAGAGAGACAAGGGGAGAATAACACAACACAAATATGATAAAATAAGGAGTAAGGACAGACCTAAACTCATCCCCTCTTCATCTTAGCTACCGTCTCCTCACACCAATCCTCCAGTCCCTCTCTTTCCATTTGACCAAATTCTCATTTTCTATCCCTCTCTCCCTTTCATTCCCCTCTTCTCACTCCCTCTCTCTCTCTCCCTTGCTATTTCCTCCAACATACTCCAGCCATTAACCCCTTTTGCTTAAGCTTTTGTTCCCAGGAGAGGCCAGCTCCAGTATTACTCCTTCCTGCCAGAAAAAATCTGAGACAATTTAAAAGGAAAGAAAACGAGAAGAAGAACTTTGTCTCTTTTTTTTCTTATGATCATATTGTTGTGATGAGTTGAGTATGAGGGAGAGTATGAGGGGAGGGTATGAGGGGAGGGTATGAGGGGAGGGTATGAGGGGAGGGTATGAGGGGAGGGTATGAGGGGAGGGTATGAGGGGAGGGTATGAGGGGAGGGTATGAGGGGAGGGTATGAGGGGAGGGTATGAGGGGAGAGTATGAGGGGAGGGTATGAGGGGAGGGTATGAAGGGGAGGGTATGAGGGGAGGGTATGAAGGGGAGGGTATGAAGGGGAGGGTATGAGGGGTTGGTATGAGGGGAATAGTATGGGGGGAAACTATGGGGAAGAATATATAGAGTATGAAGAATATAAGGAAGACTATAAGAACGAGAAGTGTGTGAGGGAAAGTATGAGGAAGACAAAGGTTATGAGGATAAAACGGAATGAAGAATAATAGGGTAAGAGGAAGAGAAGGGCTTAATGAACAGATGAGTGTGAGGAACAGATGGGTATGAGGAAGATGAGTATGAGGAAGATGAGTGTGAGGAAGATGGGTGTGAGAGTGTGAACAATGTTATAACGATGAAGCCAGCAGGGAATACCACCCGAAAGGGATAAAAGTGCCAAGATAAGCATTTATCATAGGGCTCAACTCCGACCTGCCTATGACGGTCCCCAGACAACCACCAGTCACCCTGCAAAGTTTGCTGAGGATCACATTCCCTCCAGCGTCTGGCCCCCAAACTTCGACCAGACATCCATACATTCTTCCCATAGATATTGACACGAAGTCAATGCTCGCAATACTTCACATATTGATCAGAAACATTGCCTCAGAACTGAAAGACTTGGGGGGGAACTGGAGCTGAACAAATTAAATAACAGATGCGGGAGTGGAGACATGATCGCGACCTATAAAATCCAAAGGAGTATCTGGAAAGTAGATTTAAAACAAAATGTTATGCATGGGTAAGGTGGAAGCTAGAGACCCAGATGTACAGTTAAATTCATTCTCGCACGCAAGCACGCACGTACGCACGCACGCACGCACGTACGCACGCACGCACGCACGCACGCACGCACATGTGACCCCAGGGGTCATAACCTGACCTTCCCAGCCCCAAGACGGTAGGGGCGTCATTCTTGAAGGTCAGAGAGATTTATCCGCAGACTCGCTTAAAGGGGCGAGAACAATCACCAGTTTGGGGGGGGGGGGGAGGGTAATTAGGTAATGGCTGGTGACGGTGGAAGTTGTGGTGATGGTGGTGGTTATGGTAGTTGTGGTCGTTATGGTTGTTGTGGTAGTTGTGGTGGTAGTTATGGTGGTGGTTGCCGTGGTAGTTATGGTGATGGTGGTCGGGTGGTAGTAAGGAGGATAACGAGGATGGTATTGGTGAAAATGGCAATGTTGATGGTCTTGGTGACGAAATTTAAAGTGGTGCAGGTAGTGGTGATGGTGGTGGTAGTGGTGGTGGTGGTGGTAGTGGTGGTGGTGGTGGTGATGGTCGTGGTAGTGGTGGTGATGGTCGTGGTGGTGATGGTCGTGGTTGTGATGGTCGTGGTAGTGGTGGTGGTGGTGGTAGTGGTGGTGGTGGTGGTGATGGTCGTGGTAGTGGTGGTGATGGTCGTGGTGGTGATGGTCGTGGTGGTGATGGTCGTGGTGGTGATGGTCGTGGTAGTAGTGGTGATGGTCGTGGTGGTGATGGTCGTGGTGGTGATGGTGGTGGTAGTGGTGGTGGTGGTGGTAGTGGTGGTGGTGGTGGTGATGGTCGTGGTAGTGGTGGTGATGGTCGTGGTGGTGATGGTCGTGGTGGTGATGGTCGTGGTAGTGGTGGTGGTGGTGGTAGTAGTGGTGATGGTGCAGGTAGTGGTGATGGTGGTGGTAGTGGTGGTGGTGGTGGTAGTGGTGATGGTGGTGGTAGTGGTGGTGATGGTAGTGGTGGTGATGGTCGTGGTAGTGGTGGTTGTGGTGGTAGTGGTGGTGATGGTGGTGGTAGTAGTGGTGATGGTGGAGGTAGAGGTGGTGATGGAGGTGGTAGAGGTGGTGATGGTGATGGTAGTGGTGGTGATGGTGGTGATGGTAGAGATGACAGTGGTGGCTGTGAAGGCCTTCGTGTCGATTACGCATCTCCCAGAAATGAAGCAAAGGTTACAGAGGTGATGAAATTTACACGGGAGGACACATTTACAAAGAATAAGGACACATTTACAGGGGAGGAGACGTTTACAAAGAATAAGGACTTTCTAAAGTCTTCTTCAGAACAGTGCATTAGAAAGTGCCTGAACTTAGTGGCACTTTGTCAAACCGACCGACTCTCCCAGACTTCGAAATTACCCAAGTTGAAAAAGACTGATGGACCTGGATACGACTAAAGCTGTGAGACCAGACAAAATTTTCCTGTATATATATTACAAAAATGGAACTGAAAGTGCTGGTTTCTTACCATCATATTCAACAAGTCAACGTACACCAGAGAACTGCCCAAAAGTTAGAAGACAGCCAAGTAATACACCAGCTAAGAACAACATGACTCACTAAACTACAAACCATGTAAGGCGATAAAGAATACGGCATGAATAACACGTAGAGATAAGGCTTATAAAGTTACAGAATGATTTCAGGACCAACTTGAGCTACGAATTTGCTGAAATTATATGACTGGGAGACACCAGACGAAACAGAGAGGGTTGGAAGACTGGATTTTTTAAAGGGGGGGGGGGAAGTGGACGGATGGAAAGCCTTCGTTTCAGCTGAAGAAACAAAGAGAAAGGGAAGAAGCTCAAACGGATTAGTATGTCAGTGAGAGACTTATAGAAACGACAACGTTTCGGTCCGTCGTGGACCATTATCAAGTCGTACGTGTCCAGGACGGACCGAAACGTCGTCGTCTCTCCATCTCCGGGTGTGTGGTGTGGTCATCATATCTTCAGCCATGTTATTGTGACTCGTCGATTGTGACTATTGTCTCATTCAATGTTAAGTGATGAGCTAATACTGACGAAGATTAATACTATGGATAAGCTGAAGGAATGGTTCAACAAGTGGCTACCAGAGTTGAACTTAAATGTTAATTAATAAAGCCGAGTGCCGGATACTGGAGACGGAACATAGGACCAAGTGGAAGAGTAGGAACACTTTGAAAAATAAGGCAGAGAAACAGTCCTGAGGCAGATATCACATTAAACATGTCTTCCCAAACATACAACAAACGGGTATCACATCAGCTGTGTACGTTACGTTGGTCAGGATAAACACACAAGAGAAAACTAACTTCTTAAAGAGACCACAAAGATGTGAATAAATTAAAAGCACTATGGAACGTTGTTGGGGGGGGGGGGGTGAAGTAGATATGACAGGGCCCATTAACCTCGGAACCTGAAAACCAGTCAGTTGAAGGTGGGGATGCGGGACCCTAGAGCTGAAGCTCCGTACAGGCAGGCACACTTAGGTTACTCACACACGACACAACGCCACGAGGTGGAGCTTAGTGTCTACACGCGGTTCAGCCCTCGGTAATGCTACATGTGAGAATATGAGTCTTATTTTGCAGATAAATTAAAAATGGAGCGAGTATCCGCTCATTTGCTTGCGAGAGAGAGAGAGAGAGAGAGAGAGAGAGAGAGAGAGAGAGAGAGAGAGAGAGAGAGAGAGAGAGAGAGAGAGAGAGAGAGAGAGAGAGAGAGAGAGAAACAGGCAGATAATCACACACACACACACACACACACACACACACACACACACACACACACACACACACACACACACACACACACACACACACACTCACACACACACACACACACACACACACACACACACACACACACACACACACACACACACACACACACACACACACACACACACACACACACACACACACACACACACACACACTCACACACACACACACACACACACACGCACACACACACACACACACACACACACACACACACACACACACAGTCAACTTACTGTACCAATCTGACATTACCTGGTGACGAACAAGCAGGGTACAAAGCGCATCAGTAATCCTCTGCAAATTAATTGCGCCGTTCTGCAATAATTCCGCAGTTTTAAAAGTAAAATTGGCATATCGTCAGATAAATGCGGCAGTGGAAGGCAGTGGTTTAAAAAAAGTGGCTGAGAAAACAATTGTTGGTGTTCATATGTGTTGCGTTGAGGCGGACGGTGTTGACATGGGTTTGATGAATGTCTGTATTGCTGTATGTCTTTGTTGTTGAATGTCAATGTTGTATGTTTTTGTACGTGTTGCTGTTTGGCAATATCTGAGACATGATTGCGACGTGCAAAATCTTCAGGAGTATTTACAAGAGTAGATAGAAGGATAAATGTTTAGAATGCCCAATAAAAGCAAACCTAGAGGAAAAAGATCTACCATATATGGATATGGAGAAAAAATTAATTAGCCTAAGTGTAGCATGCAAATGGATCGAATTGCACGGCATGCATCTGGCAGCTGTGGCTAGTTGCATTCAGTACACACATGATAGAAATCTTGAAGATCGGGTTCCATTGCATTAGATGACTGACAGCCGAAAAGGCGGGGACCCAAGAGCAGACGATCAACCCCTACATGGGCAACTACATATGTACATGTCTTCACACACACACACCCACACACACCCACACACACACCCACACACACACACACACACACACACACACACACACACACACACACACACACACACACACACACACACACACACACACACACACACACACACACAATTTGGGAATTGGGAATCAAGGAATCCCCATGGAGGGGACGAAACGTGGGCAGCAAAATTAGTAGATGTTATAGACAGGAATTTCCTGACACAACATGTGAAGGAAGACACAAGGGAAAGAGGAGGAGATGCACCGAGCCTATTAGACCTGATTTTCACCCAGAACGTAGAAGATGTCGAGAATTTAGAGCATGAAATACCTCTAGGGGCCAGTGACCATTGTGTCCTAGTCTTTGACTACATGATGGAATTCAAACTTATGACCATGGGACAAGAGATCTGGGAAAGGAGAGCTGACTACAGGAAAGGGGACTATATGAGGATAAGGGACTATCTGGGTGAAGTGCAGTGGGAGGAAGAAATTAGAGGAAAAACAGTCCAAGATATGATGGACCTAGTCATACAGAAATGCCAGGAGGCCGAAGAGAGATTTATACCAACGGTAAAGGGAAAAAATAAGAAGGAATATAATAACCCATGGTTTAATAGACAGTGTCAGGAAGCAAAAATGGCCAGCAGGCGGGAGTGGAGGAAGTACAGAAGACAAAGAACAGAAGACAACAGAAGCAGATACAACAGAGCTAGGAACGATTACATTAACGTAAGACGAACATCGGAAAGGGACTATGAGAACGATATTGCAATCAAAGCGAAAAAACAACCTAAGTTACTACACAGTCATATAAGAAGGGAAGGGAAGGGAACTATCAGGGGGGAAAGCGCCAAGCCATTACGACTATATAGCACTGGGAAGGGGTCACATACTAAAAGTGACAAGGAAATCTGCGAGGCACTGAATGCCAGTTTCCATGGAGTGTTCACTACCGAGCCTGAGCAGCTCCCATTGTTGGAAGGGGTTACCCTAGATGAAAGACTATCAGATATAGAGGTGACAGCAGAGGAGGTAATGAAACAGTTGACAACTCTAGATGCAACTAAAGCAGTTGGACCAGACAAAGTATCACCGTGGATACTAAAAGAAGCAGCACAGGCCCTCAGCGTGCCTCTGGCAATGATCTTTAATGAGTCACTTATGTCAGGAGAATTGCCCAGTTGCTGGAAGAAGGCAAATGTCGTGCCGATCTTCAAGAAAGGAGATAGGGAGGAGGCACTTAACTACAGACCTGTATCACTGACAAGCATCCCCTGTAAAATACTGGAAAGAATAATTAGGCTACGACTGGTTGCACACCTGGAGAACATTAGGTTTGTGAACAAACATCAACATGGGTTCTGGACAGGGAAATCGTGCCTAACAAACCTTCTGGAATTCTATGATAAAATAACGAGGATAAGACAGGACAGAGATGGTTGGGCAGACTGCATATTTCTGGACTGCCAAAAAGCCTTTGATACAGTACCGCACATGAGACTGCTGTTCAAGCTCGAGAGGCAGGCGGGGGTGGGGGGAAAGGTCCTAGAATGGATAAGGAACTACCTAACAGGAAGGAGCCAAAGAGTTACGGTAAGGGGGCGAGAAGTCGGACTGGCAAACAGTAACAAGTGGAGTACCACAAGGATCGGTGCTGGGACCAATTCTATTTCTTGTATATGTTAACGACATATACAAGAAACTACAGGCGTAGAGTCCTACATGTCGATGTTTGCGGATGATGCAAAGTTGATGAGAAGAGTTGTGACAGATGAGGATTGCAGGATCCTCCAAGAGGACCTGAACAGATTGCAGAGATGGTCAGAGAAATGGCTACTAGAATTCAACACGAGCAAATGTAAAGTTATGGAAATGGGACTAGGAGATAGGAGACCAAAGGGACAGTACACAATGAAGGGGAACAGCCTACCTGTAACGACGCGTGAAAGAGACCTGGGGGTGGACGTAACACCTAATCTATCTCCTGAGGCACATATTAATAGGATAACGACAGCAGCGTACTCTACACTGGCAAAAGTTAGAACATCATTCAGAAACCTAAGTAAGGAGGCATTTTGGGCGCTTTACACTGCCTAGGTAAGGCCAGTCTTAGAGTATGCCGCCTCATCATGGAGTCCCCATCTGAAGAAGCATATAATGAAACTGGAAAAGGTTCAGAGGTTTGCAACGAGACTCGTCCCAGAGCTACGAGGGATGGGGTATGAAGAGCGCCTGAGGGAACTGTGCCTTACGACACTAGAAAGAAGAAGGGAGAGGGGGGACATGATAGGAACGTATAAGATACTCAGAGGAATTGACAGAGTGGACATAGACGAAATGTTCACACGGAATAGTAACAGAACGAGAGGACATGGATGGAAGCTTGAAACTCAGATGAGTCACAGAGATGTTAGGAAGTTTTCTTTTAGCGTGAGAGAAGTGGGGAAATGGAATGCACTTCAGGAACAGGTTGTGGAAGCAAATACTATTCATAATTTTAAAACCAGGTATGATAGGGAAATGGGACAGGAGTCATTGCTGTAAACAACCGATGCTCGAAAGGCGGGATCCAAGAGTCAATGCTCGATCCTGCAGACACAACTAGGTGAGTAACTAGGTGAGTACACACACACACACACACACACACACACACACACACACACACACACACACACACACACACACACACACACACACACACACACACACACACACACACATACGAAATCAAATCAATGACACAAAATATATTGGTAACATTCAAACCGCCGAAATCAGAAATATAGAGATGAAATGGGAATGAAGGTTGGAAGTGGCCAGCCTGGATGGTTGGTGTGGAAGAGAAAGATGGCCAGGCTTCGTTGGGATGGTTGGAATTATGGAAGGGAACGATTCGAGTCTTGACCATTCCTGAAGGCCTTGTGGAAGAGGGAGCCATGGAACAGGGGAAGAAAAGAGGGAAATAGTGAGAGAGAAAGAGAGAAAGAGAGATGGAAGGGGAGCAGATTGAACTAAGCAAAGCAAGACAGGATTACTCTACAGGATGGAACGATTGATTCTCTAATATCCTTATCCAGATGGGGAGGAGAACGGGATAAAGAGAAAAACGGAATGGAAGAAAGGAAATGAAATGTGAAATAGTAAACAGAACGAATGGAAGGGGGAATGGTATTAGTGCAATGATTAAGAATCGGGGGAAAAAGGATTTAGAGGCCGAGGAGAGAATTTAGAAGATTTGGATATTGAGAGAGGATTATCATCCTGATCTGATAGGAGGATAAATGATGAAGGGAGGCGAGAAGGATTAAGATCCAGACGTGAGGCCCTAGATAAAATATATTTGAATTCCTAATTAAGAGGTAAGGTAATTATCAGGAGGAAGTTCTAAGCCAGTCTGACTACATAGCTTCCTAA